>NC_089805.1:51893242-52040742 GCF_029633855.1 Hoplias malabaricus
GTGAAGTGTGTGTGTGTGTGTGTGTGTGTGTGAGAAGTGTGTGTGGGTGTGTGTGGGTGAAGTGTGTGTGTGTGTGTGTAGTGTGTGTGTGAAGTGTGTGTGTGTAGTGTGTGTGTGAGAGTGTGTGTGTGTGTGTGTGTGTGTGAGAGAGTGTGTGTGTGTGTGTGTGTGTGTGTGAAGTGTGAAGTGTGTGTGTTGAGTTGATGGTGTAGAGATAGTGAACCCCTCCTCTACACAGAGTGTGTATTAAAGTTTCTGATGAAAAAGGCTTGTGTTTTGTTAAATTTGTCAGTAATTTGGAGACATTAGTAGGTTTCTATGGACTTGAACATGGCAGTGTTTTGAAGGCTGAAAACAGGAGAACTCCACTGCCTTTTCTGAACACTGCTTCTGACTGTATCCACTTGTTGGTGCTAAGTTACAGTAGATTCAGCCCTGTCCTACAGCTGGGGGGTAGCCTGCTGTTCTTTTAATAATGTATTTGCAGTAAGCTCCAGGACTTCTCTTTACAAAGTGATGGATAAACCCCATTTCCAGAAAAGCTGGGGTGCTGTGCAAAATGTAGATTAATACAGAACGCAGTGGTGTTAATTATTAATCCTCTAATATAAAGTAGTACAGATTTCAGACGTTGAAACAGACATTTATTAATAGTTTTAGTTTCAGAGGCCTACTACACTACCTTTCTACACAAACACCCTGTTCCCTTATTGAGAATATAGTCATTCTGATTAATACAATGTAAAGGTCATGTTCATCAAAATGTGTTCTACTGATTGTCTGTTGAATTTTCTTACCCTCCAATACATTTAGGCTTTAGGTCATTGCCTGGGTCATTACCTGCAAAAGTGCTGAACATGTCATAATCTCTCAGGCCTCATTTGTACATTTCTATGAAACCTTTTTGGTAAATTTTGGTAATTTTTCCTAAACTGATTAAATTGTTCTCAGGTGAATCTTGGCTTTCAGTGAAGAAGGGGAATTTGTGAAGGTTTAGATCAAACAATGATCAAACAGCTCTCAACTATAGCTCAGAGGTGCATCTCAGGAACCTTCAATTGACAAATACATATAGACACCAAACACTGCAGTGTCACACAGACTCACAGTGGAAAGACAAGGCCGTGAACAGGGTGAACAGTGGAGAAGAGGGGTAAGGCTGGGTGGTGGAAGACTGAGGGGACAAGACAGAGGAAGAGGAAGGAGAGTCCATGCCCATAGGTTTGTCCCAGATGAAATAAGGGCAACAATTGTGGACCATGTTTTAAATCACGGTCTTTGTGCTGAAGCTGGTCGCCGGGGGCAGCCGAATATTGGAAGAACAACTGTGTCTTCAATCGTTCAAACGTGTCGTAGAGAGAACAGGTGTGTGATTCAGAAAAGTGCACTCTGCTGTAATGCTGCACATTGACATCAATTCTGAAATGTTATTCAATCCTATGATTTTTAAAGAGATGTAGTTGTTTTGTTAATCACTGAACTAACATTTGATTGTTTTACCTTTATTCCTGATAACTGCTTTACGTCTGTTTGGCTGTTGGTAGTCAATTAACATCTGACACCTTCAAACAGATATTCCAGCCCAACCTGATTGGAGTACATTACACAGTTCTGCATTCTTCACATCAAAAAAGTAATGGATATTACACTCTCAATCATTGTATCTTCTTAAGGTTTCCACAGTACGTACTGAAATAGAAAAACAAGCTTTTGGTCAGGCTGCACCATCAGACTTATATTTGGTAAAGAAAGTATTTAAATTACATGACTTAGTGCCACTAATGTTTTAAAAAGCATTCTTCAGACATTGGAATTGAGCAAAATGGATTGTAAATGTCTTAAATAGCTTATTAGAGATTCTGTGGTCTGTGGTGTTGGTGGAAACATTGTATGTGCTGCTGCCTGTCTTGGCCAGGACTCTCCTGTAAGAGAGATTTTTAATCTCAGTGAGATTCTTTCCTGGTTAAATGAAGGAAAATGAATGAAATTCTTCAGCATTTTTGATGTCACTCCACACGTGATCAGTTGGATTTAACTGTCTCAAAGCTCTTTAAACACCCTATCAGCATTGTAGCCCCTTCTTGAACTCTGTGACTCTTTTCGTATGTTCTTTGAACATAAAATAACTCAAATTATTGACTCACACACCGCTCCTGCAACCTATACATTCTCTCCCTGGTAGTCAGCCCTTCTCCCTCTGGAACCCCCTCTTTTCTTCTCTGCTTTTGAGCTGGTTACTGATTCACACATTCTTGAAATTATTTCTAAATCTAAAACCACAACCTGCTGTCTTGATCCCCTCCCTACACCCCTAACCAAAGCCTGTATACCTACTCTGGTCCCCCACCTCACAGCCATTATTAATCAGTCATTGCTCAATAGCCACGTCCCCTCAATCTACAAAGTTGCAGCAGTAACTCCAATTCTCAAAAAACCTGGTCTTGATCAGAATAACAATTTTCTCCCCATCTCTAAGCTCCCATTCCTTTCCAAAGTTCTCTAAAGAGTAGTGGCTAATCAACTTAAAACCTTTCTTGAATCAAATAACCTTTCTGATCCACTTCAGTCTGCTTTCCGTCCATATCACAGTACGGAAACTGCACTGGTTAAAGTCGTCAGTTACTTGCTGGTAACTGCAGATGATGGCGGCTTTAGTGTACTCGTTCTATTAGATCTAAGTGCCGCCTTTGATACAGTAAGCCACTCTATCCTCCTTTCAAGGCTGTACAAGCTGGGCATTACTGGAACTGCCCTTGACTGGTTCAAGTCCTATCTATCAGACCGCAAACAGTATATCACTCTCTCTGGTTATCGCTCTGTCACATCCACTGTTACACATGGTGTCTCTCAAGGCTCTGTGCTGGGACCCTTGTTGTTTATTATGTACATGCTCCCACTAGGCCAAATCATCTGTTGCTTTAACCAGGAGTTCCATTGCTATGCAGACGACACCCAAATTTATCAAATCAAATCAAATCAAATTTATTTTTATAGCGCCTTTTACAACTGACGTTGTCACAAAGCAGCTTCACAGTTTCAAAACAGAACATTTAAATCAAAGCCCAATGCAAGCAAGCCGAAGGCGACAGTGGCAAGGAAAAACTCCCTTGAGGCTGGAGGAAGAAACCTTGGGAGGAACCAAGACTCACAAAGGGGACCCATCCTCCTCTGATCAAACTATAGATTGAATTTTAAATTATCACCAATGAAGTGTCATTATGCTACAAATAATAATAATAATAATAAGGTGAGCAGCTGGTCTGGTCTGGTCTGGTCTGCAGGAGAATCCAGCAAACAATCTTCCATCAGTGGGCCACCATTCTCTCAGAAAACAGTAAAACAGTAAAGGGAAGCAGTTAGGTTAGTTGAGTGCAGCAGAGAATAAGAGCATGTGAATATTTTCTTTAGTGTAGTGAGGGATCTGATTGTAACAGACTGGGAGTAGGGAAACCAGAAGGAGCTCAGGCAAAGACATCCTGTCGTTCCAAGCAAGAGAAATTGTGAGCACATCATCCAGGTTTACCCTGATTCTCCATGTCCATGAGTTTCTGAAATTACAACCTTAAACTAGACAGAGGATGGTTGCCAAAGGCTAAACTAAACAAGTGTGTTTTGAGCCTAGACTTAAACATAGTGACTGTGTCTGCGTCCCGAACACTAGCTGGAAGATTGTTCCAGAGCTGAGGGGCTTTGTAGGAGAAGGCTTTCCCCCCCGCTGAAGTCTTATGAATTCTGGGTACTAGTAAGAGGCCGGCGCCCTGAGATCTGAGTAATCTTGGTGGTTCATAGTGTGTGATGAGGTCTTGCAAGTATTTAGGGGCGAGAGCATGTAAGGATTTATACGTGAGTAAAAGAATTTTGTAATCAATACGGAATTTAACTGGAAGCCAGTGAAGGGCCGATAATACTGGGCTGATATGTTCAAATTTTCTAGTTTTAGTGAGGACCCTGGCTGCAGCATTTTGAATTAACTGGAGTTTACTCAAGTTTCTGCTGGAGCATCCTGATAAAAGTGCATTGCAATAATCTAACCTTGATGTAATAAAAGCGTGAACTAATTTTTCCGCATCTGGGAGGGATAAGGAATTTCTTAACTTAGAGAGTTTCCGGAGATGTAGGAAAGCTGTTCTTGTAATGTTACCTATATGCTGATCAAATGATAGATCTGAATCAATTATAACACCCAGATTTTTAGCTGATGAGCTCGGGAGAACAGGGAAGTCAAAATTATGTATTAAGTCTGATACCTTATTTATAGCAGGTTTTGGACCTAGAAGTAGAACCTCGGTTTTGTCGCTGTTTAGCAGAAGGAAATTGTATGACATCCAATGCTTAACTCCTTTAACACAGTCCTCCATTTTCTTTAGTGTAGGTTTGTCATCTGGTTTGGCTGATATGTATAACTGTGTGTCATCTGCGTAACTGTGGAAGGTAATGCCATGCCTGCTAATAACTCTGCCCAGTGGCAGCATGTATAATATGAATAGTAAAGGTCCTAAAATGGAGCCTTGGGGAACTCCAAATCTCATTTTTGTATGAGTAGAAGAAACATTATTTATGTTTACAAACTGATAGCGATCTGTGAGGTAAGACTTAAACCATGATAGGGCTGTTCCTGTTATTCCAACCATGTTTTTTAATCTTTCTAGCAGAATAGTATGATCAATTGTATCGAAAGCTGCACTGAGGTCTAGTAGAACTAGCATGGATACGCAGCCTCGATCAGAGGCGAGAAGAAGGTCGTTTGTTATCTTAACTAAAGCTGTTTCGGTGCTATGGTGTGGCCTAAAACCAGATTGAAATTTTTCATATATGTTATTCTTATGCAAGTGTGACCTAAGTTGTTGGGCCACAACTTTTTCTAAGATCTTAGATATGAAGGGAAGGTTAGAGATGGGTCTGTAATTGGATAGTACACTAGGATCAAGATTTGGTTTCTTGATCAGGGGTTTAATAACTGCTAGTTTAAATGCTTTGGGTATGTGACCCAGTCTAAGGGATGAATTTATGATTGTTAAGATGGGATTGATTATGACTGGTAATACTTCTTTAAATAGTTTTGTTGGTATTGCATCAAGTGTGCAGGTCGTACAATTTGACGAGTAGATGATTTTCTCCAGTTCTAGCTGTGGTAGTGGGTCAAAGTCCTCTAGTCTTTCTTCTATGTTTTGTTCTATATCATCCACACCAGATGACAGACAGGCTGGATTTAGTAATATGGTATTTATTGTTTGTCTAATATTTTCAATCTTATTGTTAAAAAAGTCCATAAAAGCATTGCTGGTGTGAATGGCTGGGATCTGTGGATCAGTAGCTGCCCGATTGTTTGTAAGTTTAGAGATTACATTAAAGAGTGCTCTAGGATTGTCTTTATTATTTTCAATCAGTGAGGACAGATGTGCTGAGCGTGCATTGACGAGTGCCCTTCTATATTGGATAAGGCTGTCTTTCCAGGCACAGTGAAATACTTCCAGTTTAGTCGACCGCCATTTCCGCTCTAATTTCCTTATGGTTTGTTTTAGGGTGAGTGTTTCTTCATTATACCAGGGAGCGAGTTTTTTCTGTTGTAGCTTTTTACGCTTAAGTGGTGCTACACTATCTAAAGTTGATCAAAGTGTGTTATCTAAGTAGTCCATTAGTCTGTCCAGCTCCAGTGGGTCTGCTGGACTACTGACTGAGGTCAATAAATCAGTGATGTTTTCAGTAAATTTAGGGGCTGTAGATGGGGTTAGTGAGCGCTTTAGATAATAATGTGGGCATGTACAATTTTTTATATCTAAACTCAGTTCATATGAAATTAGGTAGTGGTCTGAGACTGTGGAAGACTGAGGGAGAATATTTAGGTTTTTTATGTTCGTGCCCAGGGTCAAAACCAAGTCTAGTGTGTGATTACAATAATGAGTAGGACCTGATACATTTTGTGTGAAACCAACAGAATCTATGATTGATGTGAACGCCTTTTTTAGGGGATCATCACTTTTCTCAAAATGAATGTTAAAGTCTCCTGCAATTATTAACTTATCACATGACACTGCTAAATTAGCAGCTAGTTCACCAAATTCTTTTATAAATTCTGAATAGGGCCCTGGTGGTCTATAAATGTTTAATAAGGAGATAGTGTTCTTATTTGTGGCGGGGTTAATTATGTTAATGTACATAATTTCGAAGGAAGTACAGCTGTAACCATGTTTTTGGTTAATAATTAAATTATTTTTGTAAATTATACATAATCCACCCCCTTTGCCCGTCAGTCTGGGGCTGTGTACATATTTATAGCCTGTAGGAATGGCTTGATTTAGTGAGTAGGCCAAACTTTAGGTCTGTGGGGATGATACTACCCTCTGTTTCTGATGGTTTAATAGTGATTAGGTTATTGGGGCACGCTGTTTGATATTTTCTGGGTTTAAGTTTGATTCGGGGGACAGACACAGTCTTGATACTGTAACAAATTTTTATATTTCTTAAAGCAAGCTTTGTAGATACACCCTTACTATGGGCAAACAAATGGCCATTATCTGTAAGTGTATCCTTAAAATCACTTACCTGTTCGCTGTGTAATCTACTTGCCTGGTTTGTGCTGGTGGGTGGGGTTAGTCAAGCCTGGCGAAGAACATCCTCGATGTTCCCAGAGACAACTGCAGAACCTAGACGACTAGGGTGAAGCCCATCCCGGCGGTAGAGGGCAGGACGTTCCCGAAAACACTCCCAGTGGTCGACGTAGTCCACGCCGACAGTGCCACACCAAACCCGGAGCCAGGAGTGGAGTGCGAAGAGCCTGCTGTACGCCTCACATCCTCGTCTGTAGGTGGGTAGGGGGCCGGAGACGACGATCCTGGCGTCCGTCTTCTTCCGAGCGGTATCCAGAAGCGAACGGTAGTGCTCCTTCAGGACCTCGCTGCGGCGGGCGGAAGTGTCGTTCGTCCCCACGTGGAGAACGACGGTGCCGAGATCCTCACGCTGCCGCAGCGCCGAGGGAAGTCGCCTGGCAACATCCAGGACACGAGCACCTGGGAGACAGGACACAGTAGCGTTACTCTTTGTGCCTGAGACTCTTAAATGTCTGACTATAGAGTCGCCGATGATAAGAATACCGCCCTGTTTAGTTCTCGGTGCAGGTGAGGGCCAGGAGCTGAGCACCTCAAACCGGTTAGTAGAGGTGAAGACTGGCTGCGGTAGAGGGGGAGACGACCTCGGCTTCCCACGCCCACGCTGACGCTCCCAGCTCGGGGCTGGAGTGAAGATGGCCGTCCCGGGGAGCCTTCGCGACGAAGGAGCTGGCGTGCCAACGGCCGCGTAGGAGGCATCGCGGGCGGCCTCGAGCCTCGTCTTCTCCCGCTGGAGCTCCGTCTGCTTCTCCAGGAGACGCTGAATTCGGCGGCCCAACTGCTCGAGCTCCGTGCTGAGCCTGGAGAGAGATCGCTCCTCCGCGGTCGCCATAATCAGGAGAGAAGGAGTTATTAATTGAGAGAAGTTATTAATATGAAAACAACAATAATAAAATGGTAGTGGTATTAACAGTGTACAACTAACACTAAGTAAACTAATAAGAATAAGTTAACAAGGTATTAACAGTAAAGACTTTAAGTAAAGAGCTTAGGAACAGTACTAAACAGCAGCAAGCAAACAAACTGAGCGCGCGAACTGTCAGCCGGAGACCTTCAGACCGAGACCTTTACTAACCCACCTCTCCATAATTTAGAATTATGTCTTTTGGAAATCAGAAACTGGATGAAGGACAACTCACTGAAGTTAAATAGTAATAAAACTGAACTTATTCTTATCAGTTCTAAGACTCAACAAAGTCAGTCCTTTCAGTCTCTCTATTGGTGACGTCATTGTGTCTCCTTCTATTACAGTTCAAAACCTGGGGATAACACTTAACTCCACCCTTAAACTTGATCCCTCTCTCAGTCTGCTGCTGAAAAACTCATCCATGCATTCATCTCAAACCATCTTGATTACTGTAACTCGTCCCAGCAAACCCTCGACACAGGTTTAGACCTGCCAGGTCTGTCCGGCATCCTCCCCTGCCATCTGATCCAACTCACCACCAGGTGGTGATCAGTTGACAGCTCAGCACCTCTCTTCACCCGAGTGTCCAGAACATATGGCCGCAGGTCCGATGAAACGACTATAAAGTTGATCATCGAAGTGCGGCCTAGGGTATCCTGATGCCAGGTGTACTTGTGGACACCCTTATGCTCAAACATGGTGCTCGTAATAGATGAACTGTGACGGGCACAGGGGATCCAATAACTGAACACCACTCGGGTTCAGATCAGCGGGGCCGTTCCTCCCAATCACGCCCCTCCAGGTCTCACTGTCATTGCCCACATGAGCTTTGAAGTCCCCCAGCAGAACAATGGAGTCCCCAGAATGAGTGTTCTCCAGCAACCCCTCTAGGGTCCCCAAGAAAGCCTGGTACTCTGAACTGCTGTTCGGTGCATAAGCACAAACAACCGTCAGAGCCCTTTCCCCAACCCGAAGGCGCAGGGAGAGAACACACTCCTACACGGTTTAAAAACATTGGTGAATTATTTACCTGACTCTATTTTAAATGAATTCAAAGTGAATTTAAAATGAATTAAACATGCCCACCCATGTTATTCCTCTTCTTCTTTTTCTAAACCGCTATTTTACAGAGAAGGTCTTACCTTAATTCCCAAGTAAAATCACTCGAGATTAAATCCTTATAATAATTTTCCAGAGGAAATAAATAGGTTTTGTTTGTTTTATGATGGTCAGTAATATTTGTACGTGTTCTAATGTTAGATAGTGTTTTTCCAGGCGATAAAGCAGTTATGTCCAGAGAAAGGGTTTCAAACCATGCGTTAGGCTCCAATAAAAACCTCAGTAAAAGCCCGGGTTCACACTGAACCTGTTTCAGAAATAAACTGCCGCCCTCTAGTGACAATTCACTGTAATGTAGATTTATTCCCACATCTTTACAGGAAAATAAATGTGTTCTCAGTATCTAGAGCCCGTGTTCTCCTGCAGGGGAACACAGAGTGTGTTGTGTGTGATTATTACAGTTAAGAGTAACACAGTCATTGTGTGTTCTACAAACCCCAGTTTTATTAATGCATTCATTCTACTGAAGCTTTATTTAAGAACAGAGTCAAAACAAATCAGAATAAAATCAAATGAAATAAGAGCTGAGGAGTTGGTGTGTTCTCCCTGTGTCTGTGTGGGTTTCCTCCAAGTGACTGTCTGTGAGGAGTGTGGTGTGTTCTCCCTGTGTCTGTGTGGGTTTCCTCCGGGTGACTGTCTGTGAGGAGTGTGGTGTGTTCTCTCTGTGTCTGCGTGGGTTTCCTCCAAGTGACTGTCTGTGAGGAGTTGGTGTGTTCTCCCTGTGTCTGTGTGGGTTTCCTCCAAGTGACTGTCTGTGAGGAGTGTGGTGTGTTCTCTCTGTGTCTGCGTGGGTTTCCTCCAAATGACTGTCTGTGAGGAGTGTGGTGTGTTCTCTCTGTGTCTGCGTGGGTTTCCTCCGGGTGACAGTCTGTGAGGAGTGTGGTGTGTTCTCTCTGTGTCTGCATGAGTTTCCTCCAGGTGACTGTCTGTGAGGAGTGTGGTGTGTTCTCTCTGTGTCTGCGTGGGTTTCCTCCAAATGACTGTCTGTGAGGAGTGTGGTGTGTTCTCTCTGTGTCAGCGTGGGTTTCCTCCGGGTGACAGTCTGTGAGGAGTGTGGTGTGTTCTCTCTGTGTCAGCGTGGGTTTCCTCCGGGTGACAGTCTGTGAGGAGTGTGGTGTGTTCTCTCTGTGTCTGCATGAGTTTCCTCCAGGTGACTGTCTGTGAGGAGTGTGGTGTGTTCTCCCTCCCTACAACAAAGTCCTCATACGTCATCAAGGGGTGGAAAACTGTGGACGGCAGAATCCCGGACAGTTTTGGAATCCCACCTGGACGCTTGTTTTAGGTCCTGAAAAGAAGACATGTCCGGCGAAAAGAGGACGTCCAGTCACCCTAGTTTTATCTACTGCTAACTATACGCTTATATACTGTTTAAACTACTGACTCTGAATATCGCCTTAGCCCAGAATCTGAAAGCTGCATTGCAGCTTCACTGATGGAGAAATATTGGCAGGGCCCCTGTTGGCAGATTTTTCAAGGCTGTGTTTCTCTTGTTGAACAGTAGGTGTCGCAAATGTTCGCTTGCTGTAATTTTCTATTATCCAGACATGGGATCATTTTGACACCTACCGTTAGAAAAGAGAAATACATCCTTGAAATATCTGTCAAAAGTAGCCCTGCCAATATTTCTCCATCTCTAATGTCCATGTGTTTTATTTGATGTGCATTAAAACACATTAATGTGTGTGTGTGTGTGTGTGTGTGTGTGTGTGTGTGTGTGTGTGTGAATCTATGTCTGTGTGCAGTTCTCTGCTCTTGATCTTCCAGAAAATGTTTGGGACTCAGTCACAATCTTCAAATCTAGGCTGAAAACTAGTTTATCTTTTGGTAGTTAATGCTCCACATAGATAAAGGCGGCAGATCCCGGGGGTCCATGGACACGGGGAATTATAGTAAACTGAGACGCTGGTGTCGTCCGCCGCTTCACGCGATCACTCAGGTTTGTTGACGGTGGAGCGGAGGGATGCCAGTGTTTCAGGAAGCTCCCGCGTCTGTGTCTCCTTCTGGTTCTCTCCTTTTAGTTAAAGCTGTCATAGTCAGATCTGCTGGAGTCATTAGCCACACTCTGGAAATGTTCACATTCTCTGCTTCACAAACACCAAACAGATTCCCCCTACATTTTCCAGAGTAAATGACCACCCACCTGTCCGTCTGGACACTGATGGATGACTGTCGATCTCCTGCTCCACGCTTCAGACCAGCTGCCCAGGCTCCAGCCACCACCACTGCCCCCTACACTGAAGTTCTCACTGACTCCTAACTATTATCACAGTTACTATTACCACTATTATTATTATTATTAATATTATTATTATTATTATTATTACCACCACCATCATTATTTTCTTTATTTACTATTAATACTTCTATGATTGTATCAGGACAACATGAGCATAACAGCAGACCTATGCGATGGTACTGTGACCTTTTGTAAGTAATGTGTAGGTAGATTGACCCGAGGAGGGTACGTCCCCCGTGTGAGCCTTGGTTCCTCCCAAGGTTTCATCCTCAGCTCTGAAGGAGATTCTGTGTGTCACTGTTGCCCCTGGCCTCTCTCTCCTGGGGGGATTATTATTATTGTTAGTTACACTTACATAGTGCCTTTTACATACCCAAGGACACTTTATAATTGAGAGGGAAAAAATCATAGGGAGATAAAGTGTTCTGAGAAAAGACAGGATTTGAGCTGACTTTTGAAGACGTACAGAGAAGAGCAGATGGAAAAAGCAGATGGAAGTAGTTCCAAAGTGTGAGGGCAGTAAACAGTGAAACACCTGTCGCCTATAGGAGAGCCTATATCTAGGAATTGTCAGGAACCTAATTCAGAGTATCTGAGTTTATGCACTGGGGTACAGGTTTGTAGAAGTGAGGACAGAGGAGAGGGAACAAGGCCAGGTAAGGCCTCTGAATGTACTGTGATGTGCTGAGTGTATTAGAAGGTAAGCCAAAGAATAGAGAATTACAGTAGTCTAGCTGTGATGTAATGAAACTGAGAGCTTTACAGAAAAGCAGAGGGCGGAGTCTAGCTATACCATGCAGATGGAAAAATGCAGACTTAGAGATTTGATATGTGACACAAAGCTGAGAGTACAATCAAACAGGACCCAGAGGGTTTGTAAAGAGGATGATGGGCTGACAGGGATATCATCTGTAATGAGGGAACAATCTGAATAAGTAGAAATGGCTGACTTGGTACCAACAAACAGAAATAGCTTTAACCAGTATGTTAACTCCTGAATAAAGGGTAACAGTGGGGATGGAGGGAATGATGGAGGGCAGGTGAAAGCCTGTTCTCCATTTATCTGTCCTCTTATCACCAAGGTTATCAATGCTTCACTTAGTTCAGGAATGATCCCAGCTTCTTTGAAACTGACAGCTATTTCTCCACTTCTCAAGAGGCCTGGGTTAGATCCTGAGAATCTCATCAATTACAGGCCCATCTCTAATCCCCCATTCCTTGCTAAACTGTTGGAGCGAACAACTGCTGTAAGTGTAGTGTTTCAGGTCATAGGTCATGTATAAATACTGCACTTGAATTATTAGTAAATATTTGCAGGGGCTGCTACAATATATACTGCTATGTAAATCTCTGTTACTGCTCACAGGGCAACTACTCACATTTCTTGTGTGTGTGTGTGTGTGTGTGTGTGTGTGTGTTCAGCCACCATCATGGAAAACTGAAGTAAATATGATGTCTACCTTTGCATGCAATCAGACAGAAACTGCTTTAGAGCTTGGCATCTTTTGCAGAATAGACTCATACATATATACACACAAGGACATATAGTACGACTATCTTTAGTATAGTATGACTATCTTTACATGTGAGTTCAGTGAAAGCTTTCATTTATGCCAGATATTTTTGTTGATTTTGCTTGTTTAGATTTCTTTTTTCATTTTTTTCCAATAAACTGTGATAAGACGACTACTGCCTCTGGTCTCTTCTCTTTTGACAGCTAGTGGGGGGATGACAGGTAATGGGCCTTTACCTTGACAGTGGGGAGGGGACCTTTCACCTGAGTTTACACACTTATCTCATGCATATTCAATGTAGGAACCAGTGACTGAGAAAAACACTGTAATAATTCGGGTTTGTAGGAGTTGCCAAGGAGCAAGGGAATGAGGTATATGCAGGAGACTTTAAAAACAATAAACAAAAGGTAACTAGACAGAGGTAAGATAACACTAAACAAGACTCGATACTAAATACAAAACACAGGTAAACACTAAACAAAGCTAAACAGCAAACAAAGCTAAACCCTAAACACTAAACAAAGCTAAACCACTAAACAAAGCTAAACCCTAAACAAAGCTAAACCACTAAACAAAGCTAAACACTAAACAAAACTAAACCACTAAACAAAACTAAACCCCAAACAAAGCTAAACCACTAAACAAAGCTAAACCACTAAACAAAGCTAAACACTAAACAAAGCTAAACACTAAACAAAGCTAAACACTAAACAAAGCTAAACACTAAACAAAGCTAAACACTAAACAAAGCTAAACCACTAAACAAAGCTAAACCACTAAACAAAGCTAAACACTAAACAAAGCTAAACACTAAACAAAGCTAAACACTAAACAAAACTAAACCCTAAACAAAGCTAAGCACTAAACAAAGCTAAACACTAAACAAAGCTAAACACTAAACAAAACTAAACCCTAAACAAAGCTAAGCACTAAACAAAGCTTCTAAACATCAAACACGGTTAAGCATTAGACAAGGACTATACAGAACAAAGGGGTGAAACACATAGCAAGGTTAAACATAAAGCAAGGCTAAACACAGAACAAGGCTAAGGAACAGAGTCATTAAGCACAGACCACAAACACACATACAACATTGATACATTCAATGACCCACAACAAGAAACACTGAAGAGGACTATATAAAGACCACACCAACAACAGACACCTGGACACTAGATACACAAGGGAAGGGTATCACATGACCTGAGAACAAGCAGGAAGCAGACACAAGACAGGGGGAAACAGTCTCATGACGAGGGGAGCACAAACAAGAAACAATACAAAACAGAACACAAAACTAAGCACGTTACAAACACAGTGTCACCTCACATTTGTTACGCTCTAAGAATAAAACCACATCCAATTTATAAAAAATACAATCAGCAGTGTCCCAGCTAGCAAGGTAGATCTGGCCCAGTTCCAGCTGCACGTTGGCACTGTCGGCTGGCGAGGCGAATGCCACTGCAGTTAGCACACTACACGGATCAGAGCACTTTATTAAACATCGCGTATTAATCGTATGTGGCCCACATCTAAAAATAAAAGTCAATACTGGTAACTGTCTGGAAAACAATGTAATTAATGTTAAATAAATAGAATCCTTATTTTAACGTGTTAAATGCCATACAGTTATAGGTAAGCTTTGTTAATATTGTAATATTTTAGAATATTGATGTAATGACTGGGACACGAATGACAGAAATGAAGGGAGGGCATTGTTATTTAAGTTTTTGAAGATGACTGGACTGGAACGACAGCTTTAAAATGAATGAACTCTGAATGAGAAAACGGAAGGTGACAGAAGTGAACCGCTGTAAAAACACAGAAGAAGACGATGAAGATACGCACTATATTCAGTGACCGCAGCGCGCGAGCACCTCTCACCAGCCTCAGGGAACAGCTTCATCCCATAAGTATTTCCCGTAAGTAGCCTTTAAGTTATTTAGATGAGATCTTTAGCATCAGTTGTAGCATAATCATTTGTATAACCGTTTGTACTACAACCTGATCATCTTTTACATTTGAAGTTCTGTAGTTAATGAATCTGCATGAATAAGCATTTTACAGTTTTTCGTTAAATATTTTTAAAGAAAATATATTGAAGAGAACAGAACATGTACATAATCTCTATATGTTTAATTACAGAGCTGGAATTCAACAAGGAGTACAACTGAGGTGACTACACTTGAGTGTTCTTTCACTACACTGCACATCCTGAATATGAACAATGTTATTTTGTGTCTTGCTCTGCTTGTGTAAGGTGTCAATGGTCATCTTTTGGACAACTGTCAAGTCATCAGTCTTCCATTTAAAGGCCTTTGCAGGTGTTTTGAGTTAATTCGCTGATTACAGTGTGGCACCAGGTGTCTTTAATATTGAACCTTTTCATAATATTCTAATTTTGTGAGATACTGAATTTGGGGTTTTCATTAGCTGTCAGTTACAGCGCCCTCTATAATTATTGGCACCCCTGGTTAAGAAGCATTCTTTGGCTTCTAATAAATTATTTAAAAAAAAAAGTAATATAGGACAACAATGCAAAAAAGAGAAAAATCTAAGCTTTAATTAATGTGCCTTTATTTGGTGGGAAATAATAACACATTAAGAAATAAATCTTTTAAACGAAATCATGTGTGCCACAGTTATTGGTACTTTGTACAACCTCCTTTTGCCAACAAGACAGCACTTAATCTTCTCCTATAACTATTCACAAGATGGGAGAATACAAAAAGAGGGATCTTCGACCATTCCTCTTTGTACAACCTCTCTAAATCATCCAGAGTCCTGGGTCTTCTCCTACGCTCTCTCCTCTTCAGCTCACTCCACAGGTTTTCTATTGGGTTGAGGTCTGGGGACTGAGATGGCCATGAGAGGAGCTTGATTTTGTGCCTTGTGAACCATTTTTGAGTAGATTTGGCCACATGTTTAGGGTCATTATCTTGCTGAAAGACCCAGTGGCGACCCATTTTCAGCTTTTGGGGAGAGGCCTCCAGATTCTGATTCAAAATGTCCTGATATTTCAAAGAGTTCATGATCCCATGTGTCCTTACAATGTTCCCAGGTCCTTTGGAGGAGAAACAGGCCCACAGCATCACCGATCGTCCCCCATACTTAACAGTAGGCATGAGGTGTTTTTCTGCGTACTCATCCTTGGTGTTACGTCAGACCCACTTAGAGTGTTTGTTGCCAAAAAGCTCTATCTTTGGTCTCATCTGACCAAAGCACACAGTCCCAGTATAATCCCAGTACCGCTGGCAAACTCCACCGGTTTACGCTTATAACTCAGAAAAGACTTTCTCCATGCATGCCTCCCAAACAGCTTGTTGGCATGTAGATAGCACCTGATGGTTGTTTGGGAGACCTCGTAACCCCAAGATGCTACCATTTGATTCAATTCTCTTACAGTGAGCTTTGAAGGACTTTTTACTTCTCTTACCATCCTTCTCACGGTGTGTGGTGGCAAGATACATTTGCGTCCTCTTCCAGGCTTGTTTGTCACAGTTCCAGATGTTTGTCACAGTTCCAGATGTTTGTCACAGTTCCAGATGTTTGAATTTTTTGATGATTGCTCTGACTGTAGATCTGCAGGTGGGTGGCTATTTTCTCGTAGCCATTGCCTGATTTATGAAGGTCACACTTTTTTATGAAGTGTGTTTACACTACAGTAGAAATGACATAAATGGTTCAAATACATTTATTTTCAAGAAATTGTTAAGGATGCCAATAATTGTGGAACAGGTCATTTTATGGAAAATAATTATTTCTTAGTCAGGATTTTCTCTTTATTCTTTTTTTTCACTTGAATTGAAGGATGCTTTTTATATAATTTGTTTTCAGAGTGAGATTATGCTTCTGCAATAAAAAAAAATAATTTATTTTAAGGCTTTTAACACATTTAAACTAGGGGTGCCAATAATTATGGAGGGTGCTGTATAATCATCAAATTAAAAGAAATAAACACTTGAAATATATTAATCTGTGTGTAATGAATGAGTATAATATACAAGTTTCACTTTTTGAATGGAATTACTGAAATAAATCAACTTTTTTATTTGTAGTAAACTCATCCCTTAGCCTGGGCCATGTACCCAAAGCTTTTAAACTAGCAGTTATTAAACCTCTGATCTAATTTAATAAGCTAGCACATGTCTAATTACAGGCCTATTTCTAATCTGCCATTTCTATCCAAGATCTTAGAAAAAGTTCATATCTACATAAGAATCATATATATGAAAAATTCCAATCAGGATTCAGGCCACATCATAGCACTGAGACAGCTCTAGTCAAGATAACAAACAAATTCTTCTTGCCTCTGATCAAGGCCACATTTCCCTGTTGGTGCTTCTTGACCTTCGATACGATAGACCACAATATTCTATTAGAAAGGTTAGAAAACATTACAGGGAATTACAGGGACAGCCCTATCATGGTTCAAATCTTACTTAACGGAATGTTATCTATTTGTAAAAGTAAACAATTTATCTTCCAATTTGGAATTCTGCAAGGCTCTACTTTAGAACCGTTATTATTTACATTATACATGTTACCGCTAGGCACAGTTATAAGAAACCATGACATTAACTTTCACTTTTACGCAGACGACACACAATTGTATATTTCAGCCAAGCCCGATGACAAACACAGATTACAGAAAATAGAGGATTGTGTGAATGATTAGATAGGACAGAGGGAGTTTTTCTTGCCACTGTAACCCTGGCCTCGCTCACGTGGGCATTTTTGCATTCTTTATATTGTTTACATTTTTACATGTCATGTGAAAACTTTGTCTTTACTGGAATGCTGTGAAGCCGCTTTGTGACAACATCCGTTATAAGAAACGCTATACAAATAAATTTGATTTGATTTGACCCTTTACTGACACCGGGGGTTTGTAATCACATTAGATCAGTGTCCAGTGCAAACCGACTAGAGAGCAGCAAATAGTGCAGAAACATCTACTGAATTTTATGAAAAGTGTTTTTGATCACAGTCGTGAACGTTGCCTTCAAGTCTCTGTCTAGGGCTGTGGAACAGGCAGCAGTTACACAGCTCTTTTAGCCCTTTTTCATTCATTCATTTTCTGTAAGTGCTTATCCAGTTCAGGGTCACGGTGGGTCACATTTTCTTCTGTTTATGTTTCGGTTTGAAAACCTCAGCTCTTGCAAAGTAAAACACGTTCATTTATAAAAATATTTTTAATTGTCTGGTAAAATGCTGTGACACAATAATTTTGTCTGTTTTTATGCAGTGCTTTTCTACCATTGAGCAGCTGTGTGGTCTGCTGTCTTCTTAGAATTGACAGAATTGTCTACAGAGTGTTGTCACTGGTCTAAATATCAGTGAAAGGTTTCAGAACGTCTTATTTCTCTCAGCACCTCTTTCATCCTCACACACATGCAGTCATGGGGAGAGCATTTTTAATGAACCAGAAAGCATTTTAAAAATGGTTATAGTGAAGAAACTCAGATAAAGTAAATGTATGTTGCACAACAAGACTGAATGTGAGCCGGTTCAAGAGTTCTTTCGACTATGTGACGTACAAACTCGGGTAAAATTACCATTACCATTTTTGACAATTCTGACTTTGACACCACTATTCCAGTACTGTAACATGTCAAAGTGTGGTGTAAAAGGAAATGGTACCATGATTTTACTTGGTTCTTATGGATTATTTTTTTCACTCTATCGTAATGTAAAACATTTCTTTTATTATACAATTTTACATTGTTTTAATCATTTACTCATTTTAATCTTTTTATGTAATTGTTTTATTGGACTTTTATGATTTTTATTCTGGCTTTTAATTTAACAGTTTTTTGTCTGTAAACCACTTTGAATTGCTTTTGTGTGAAAGATGGTCTATAAAAAGCTCGACTTACCTTGCCTTCTACAGAAAGAGAGGTGAATATTTCTGGGGATTACTGTGTAAAATAAAAGAACACAATGTAAGTTCAGAAGATGAAAGGAGGCGTATGAAATCAACACAATTTAAAAATCCACAATTATAATAGAATAACTTACAATTATGTTCCCGAACTAAAGGGAAGTGAACATATACCCTTGAGAGTTCAAGTTCAAGAAGTTTATTGTCATTTCAGCAGTATACAGTGTTTACAGTACACAGTGAAACGAAATAGCGTTCCTCCAGGACCAAGGTGCTACATAAGACAATACACAACATTAAAGTGCAACTACTGCAAAGCTAGTGCAACATAAAACAGTGCACACACATTAAAGTGCAAAAGATATGGCTAAGAAAATACAAAACAATGTCCATACAGTACAATACACTGCAATTTAAAGTGTATTTGTGCTGTAAACAGTAACTGGATGTAACCATGACGTAAACAGGATATGTGTAAACAGTACACTCATTTTCAGTCCAACAGACCAGTGTTTGCGTGAAGAAGTGTGTGGTGTGTGTGTGTGTGTGTGTGTGTGTGTGTGTGTGTGGGTGCTTCTTCAGTCCAGTCTCAGTCTCTAGGTGTTCAGGAGTCTGATAGCATGTGGGAAGAAGCTGTTACGGAGTCTGGATGTGAGAGCTCGAATGCTTCGATACCTTTTTCCAGACGGCAGTAGGTTGAGGAGTGTGTGTGAAGGGTGTGTGTGATTTCCCACAATGCTGAGTGCTTTGCGGGTGCAGCGAGTGGTGTAGATGTCTGTAATGGAGGGAAGAGACACACCGATAATCTTCTCAGCTGTCCTCACGATCCGCTGGAGGGACTTACGATCTGCCACAGTGCAGTTTCCAAACCAGACAGTGATGCAGGAAGTAGGGTTTTGATGTGCCTCATGACGAGCCTCTCGAAGCACTTTGTGATGACAGGTGTGAGAGTACCATTACAGTGACAGCAAAAGTTAGCACCATGTTGAGTTTACCGACAGTGCAGCAGCAGAACAGTCTAAAAGTGATACACAATAAAACAAGCACTTTACGTGCACTTTTGCAATGTTCAGAAATGTTTCGTACACAACAAGAACATTCTTCAGTTTTTGAAACTTGGGTGTATCTCATGCTCTATATGTCAGAACAAACAAAGGGCACCTTGCCTGAGGTAGGTTGGTAAGTTCATCCATTTCAAGACTGCCTTCTAGGATGATCCTGACACTTGAAGGGTTCAGTAGAGGTGATGCCTAGTTTTGGACCAATGACCTGGAAATCTGCATCATCCAGATTCTATAGAGAGCGAGAGACAAAAACAGTGTTGAGTGTCAATTACAATTTGTCTAAATATAGACAGAAAGACAGAGGTCTATAGATAAATAGTTAGCTGTAGAGGAACAGGTAGAGAGACAGGTGTAGCTAGACAGTCAGGTGTAAAGAAACAGACAGATAAAGAAAAGATACTCACAGAGCTACTTATGAAGAACTTAGAGCCTTGAGGGGACTTCCAATGATGTGTCTATGGCTGTTAGCTCAGGGGTCTGGAAGAGCGTGACATGCATGAGACAATTTGGGTTTTATTTCTCCAGGTTTTAAGAAATTTGTATCTGACATTTTTGCCTTAAGTTATGGTCATATTTCAATATTTATTTTCACAAACAGTATAATGTACAAAGTTTAAATAATTTAATATTAATTTTTAATGTTCCTGATGCTACCAAGGACAAGGCTCAATCCTTGTGCTCTCTTCACACAGAGAAAAGGACAGTATTTGCATTTCCAATAACTTTATCTGTGAGGCTGGTAATGTCTGATATTAACTCTGAGGCCCAGAACATTTAACGAAGTAAAGGAAACTGTTAACCTCAGCCAAACCACTAGGACCAGCACAGATTAAGAATATAAAAGTTCATTTGTCTAGTTAGAAAACTGTGTTTGGTTTACAGTTGAACACAAACCACCTTTACACTTTGTAATGACGCTAAAATTCACACACTGTAATTAATTTTCTAACATAAGATAAGCATAAAATCATCCCAAGACTAGACTCATTGGAACTGACCAATGAAAATCTGGCAAAGTGCTATAGGGTGTGGTCCCGGCTACAAATTGATATTTTAAGTTTGTTCAAATTAAAAATATTAGTGCAGTCAGTTATTCTCTCAAAATAGGAGCACATACTAAAACATTTTAAATAATGCAAAAAAATATAATTTCTTTTGAGTAGTGGTTACTCAAACTGTTTCCATAGAAACAATCTACAGGTTAATAGTGTGGGTTTAAAAAGAGCGTCTCAGAGAGGCAGAGTCTTGCTGGGCTTTTCCTCCACTGTAGTTTCCTGAAGCTGTTCCTTTCTTTCCACTCTGTGGTCCATCAGTGTCCCTGAGATTACACATTCATTTTTTTATTTTTTATTACCATCCACCAAATATTATAAATATAATTGTATATAAATTCAATGATAACATGTATATATTTAAACATTACTTTAAAATGGCCCCTCCCTGGGTCACCACCTTAACGTGGTGGAGGGGTTTGCGTGCCTGCGTGAGCCTAGGAGCTATGTTGTTGGGGGCAATAGCTCCTGGTCTCCCAAGGCAAACTGGTCCTAGGTGATGGGCCAGATAAAGAGAGTAACCAAGATAAACAGATCAAGAACAGGGACACAGCCTCCCTTGCCTGGAGTAGGGTTACCGGGCCCTTACCCTGGAAACAGGCCTGGGGGAGGGGCTCCTTGGCGAGCGTTTGGTGGCCAGACTTTCACTCATAATTTCAATCTATTCACAAGCTCAGGACAAGGTAAATTAGTCTCATCAGCAAACTACACACACATTTAATACTTTATTTGGATTTAACATATAAAATACAATATCATAAAAAACCCAAATAATGGTTCAGAGTCATTGCACAGTTCATAATTAAATTCACAGTATGCATTTCTCATGGAGACAGATGACAGCGTCTTCTCCAGATAAACAGACTCCCTATAACTGCAGAAACAGAACAATACTTCACTATGTGCTTGGCTTTCTTCTTTCCCAGTCCTACAATCCGTAGGCCACGCACACACACACACACACACACACACACACACACACACACACACAGCCTGTGAACGTGCCCTAAACTTCCAAACACCAAGGCAACTACTTTACAGGAGTAGCCACTCTCATTAAGAATCTCCATCAGTGGCTGATACTTTAGGACTTTAGAGGTGTAACACAACTCCATATATCCATCATAAGAACATCCGACTTCTACAATCATCACACTCCTCCTCCCTTCATTAATCAGAACAATGTCAGGAGAATTTGGACAGTTACTAAAAACGACCTGTGACCTCTCCTGGTTCAAAGACAAAAGCCACTCTACCTTAACCCTTTCATTCACATGAATTACCGTTTTTGAACGACACATAAATACAAACTCCTTACTTAATAAACGTACAATTCGGTCATGTCTAAGAATATAAAGTCCTTTAAGAGCTAGACAACCGTTCATGATGTGTGCTACAGATTCAGCCTCTTGATTATCGTGCAATAAACAATAAGGTTTATGCTGTAACGGATACCAAAGAGACAGATTATACTTTGTTGGTAACACTTGGAGGCGAGCTTTAACTACAAAGCTAAAGAACTGTTCATCAAGTTCAGAGCTTCCCAACACAACATGAGACACTGACTGATCCACAAAAGGCAAACATGCTAATTTGCCTTGTAAACGCAGCTCCATCCAGCGCTGTCGCAACCGAGACTGAAAGACATTCAAAATCTCAGTTCTACAGTGATCCATATTCAATTTCTTAAATATCCCATTGTTCTTCCATCTCTGCCTCCACACAGACATTTGAATCTTGTATCAGTTCATCACTAACCTTTACTAACTGACCTCTACTATCCCTCCAACTCAGCTGTATATGAGCCCTGTTACAGAGATCATTTAAATCAGGCCAGTCTGATCGTACTCCAAATCCACTCACATTCACATCCAGCTTCCCATTCAGCTTCTTCCTAAATCCCAAAAAATGATCTTCTCCTTCTGCTCCAGTCGGGATCTTACGCTTAGTGAAATCTAAAATAAGTGAAGCTCGAGCCAACTGTTGAACTGCTAAATCATCATTATTCAACATCCGCAGCAAATGACAAATCCTAGTTGCTACATAGAGCCACTCAATATTTGGGACCCCTAGTCCACCTTCCCTTCTGTTATGAAACAAAACACATCTTGTTGAATGAGAGTTTAAACCTATCCACTTCCTCACCACATCCACTGTTTTATTATTCATCTCATCCAAAGTACATTTTGGTATGTGAATGTTAGCAAACAAGTGCTGCACATTAGCCAGCGCAACTTCATGAACTGCTTGCAGTTTCATAACTACAGGTAAAGGTGAGGAACTTATTAAGTCCAACCTGGAGGTGAAGCTTTTTACAATGTCCTTTCTTTGCTTCTCCCATTCTCCAGCAACATTAAACTGATGTCCTAAATAACTATAAATTTCATGCCTTTTGTACACTCTAATCATCTCTCCATCAATAGTAAATGCAGGTGGTTTATCACTTTTAGCTCTATACCATCTATTCCCCCCGCTGCGTCTTTCATAGAACACAGCGCACTTTGAACTCTTCATCTCTAAGTGAGACCACTGCAGGAACTTGTCCGTACACAGAAGCATGTTTCTGATGACACTCTCCTCCCTCGATGCCAACAGCACATCATCTGCAAAACCTTGAACTGGGATCGGAGATCTTACATCCAAAGGAGCACATTGACAAAGCCACTTGATCCAATGATTTATGGCGATGATAAAATTAACTGCGCTCCAAGGACATCCAGTCTTTATCCCTATGTTAAGTTTGATTGGTTCAGTGATTTGATTTCCACAGATCACTTGCAGAAATGAGCTGCTGTATACATCTCTAATTATGTCCACGTATACTCTTGGTACATTAACTTCTTCCAGCGATTTTATCATTATGTCATGGGGTAGTGTGCCAAAAGCATCTCTAAAGTCCAAAAACACCGCATAAAATTTTGCAGATTCATGCTTAAAATCATCAATTCCAGTTTTCAAACTGAAAACATGCTCGTTCATGCCCTGTCGATTTCTATAGGCTTTTTGATTTGGGGATAACAATCCTGTCTCCTTCAGCCATGGTAATATACGGTTGAGGATACATTTCATAAAAACCTTATAAACAGTAGGAAGCAGAGAGACATCCCTCCATGTAGTCGGGTCATCAGGCACATTGTCCTTTTTCGGGATCCAATGGATAAGAGCACCCTTCCAAGAGTCCGGTACTTTCTTATTAATCAGACAAACATTAAATATTTGTTTCACTATTCCACAAATTCGCTGTTTATTAGCTTTTATAATTTCATATGTGACACCATCTAATCCACTGGCTTTATTCTTTGGAAGGCCCTTAATCACACTTTCAATTTCTTCTAATGAAAATAGGGAAGTATCAGGCTCCTCACTTGGAAGATTTAGATCTAACAGTTCCTTCCACGGAGGACTTCCATAGTTCTCACAGGGTTCACAATCCTGATATTTCGTGCAGTAATATTTATAAACATGATTCACATCGCTGGCACTGGGCACTGTTTCTGGGTATGTGCTGTTATTAAGAACAATCTTTATAGCCTTCGATCTCCTAGTCTTCCACATGTAGGCTAGCTCATCTTTGCCTACCTTCCTCGGTTCTCTTTGTCGTCTCCCTGCCGTTACGTTTTTAAAAGCCGGTTGGATGACTTCTCGCGCGTACCGTAACTGATTCTCCACCCAGTCACTTAGCGTTGCAGCTGTAGGGTCAAGATCCGAGCAGTATATTTCATCAAAGGCACTCCAAAGGGTCGCCCGTCCTTATGACATGCCGAAAACGTTCCATTTTTAACAAAAAGCCTGCTTAGAAACGTTATTAGTCTATTCCAGTGTGTGGGCTCACTCCCAGTAAAAACAACTTTCTGGTCCCCGTTGAGCTGTTTAGTGTCTAAAGTCCTCCTAAATTCTCTCTCCAGGGACTGAAAACACTCCCATTCCTGGTTAGAAAGTGTCCGCACATAGTTTGTAAAGTCTATTTGAGCATAGACTTTATGCTCCCTGTGTTTCCCTGATCAGATGAAGGTTGAGTTGATGTTGTAGAGATAGTGAACCCCTCCTCTACACAGAGTGTGTATTAAAGTTTCTGATGAAAAAGGCTTGTGTTTTGTTAAATTTGTCAGTAATTTGGAGACATTAGTAGGTTTCTATGGACTTGAACATGGCAGTGTTTTGAAGGCTGAAAACAGGAGAACTCCACTGCCTTTTCTGAACACTGCTTCTGACTGTATCCACTTGTTGGTGCTAAGTTACAGTAGATTCAGCCCTGTCCTACAGCTGGGGGGTAGCCTGCTGTTCTATTAATAATGTATTTGCAGTAAGCTCCAGGACTTCTCTTTACAAAGTGATGGATAAACCCCATTTCCAGAAAAGTTGGGGTGCTGTGCAAAATGTAAATTAATACAGAACGCAGTGGTGTTAATTATTAATCCTCTAATATAAAGTAGCACAGATTTCAGACGTTGAAACAGACATTTATTAATAGTTTTAGTTTCAGAGGCCTACTACACTACCTTTCTACACAAACACCCTGTTCCCTTATTGAGAATATAGTCATTCTGATTAATACAATGTAAAGGTCATGTTCATCAAAATGTGTTCTACTGATTGTCTGTTGAATTGTCTTACCCTCCAATACATTTAGGCTTTAGGTCATTGCCTGGGTCATTACCTGCAAAAGTGCTGAACATGTCATAATCTCTCAGGCCTCATTTGTACATTTCTATGAAACCTCTTTGGTAAATTTTGGTAATTTTTCCTAAACTGATTAAATTGTTCTCAGGTGAATCTTGGCTTTCAGTGAAGAAGGGGAATTTGTGAAGGTTTAGATCAAACAATGATCAAACAGCTCTCAACTATAGCTCAGAGGTGCATCTCATGAACCTTCAATTGACAAATACATATAGACACCGAACACTGCAGTGTCACACAGACTCACAGTGGAAAGACAAGGCCGTGAACAGGGTGAACAGTGGAGAAGAGGGGTAAGGCTGGGTGGTGGAAGACTGAGGGGACAAGACAGAGGAAGAGGAAGGAGAGTCCATGCCCATAGGTTTCTCCCAGATGAAATAAGGGCAACAATTGTGGACCATGTTTTAAATCACGGTCTTTGTGCTGAAGCTGGTCGCCGGGGGCAGCCGAATATTGGAAGAACAACTGTGTCTTCAATCGTTCAAACGTGTCGTAGAGAGAACAGGTGTGTGATTCAGAAAAGTGCACTCTGCTGTAATGCTGCACATTGACATCAATTCTGAAATGTTATTCAATCCTATGATTTTTTAAAGAGATGTAGCTGTTTTGTTAATCACTGAACTAACATTTGATTGTTTTACCTTTATTCCTGATAACTGCTTTACGTCTGTTTGGCTGTTGGTAGTCAATTAACATCTGACACCTTCAAACAGATATTCCAGCCCAACCTGATTGGAGTACATTACACAGTTCTGCATTCTTCACATCAAAAAAGTAATGTGTAACCCATATGAAGTATTGGGCTACTAAGCCTGTTTATGTTATTTAAGTTGCAATACTTGTTTGTTCCAGTAGAGTGCGCCTTGGTGATGTATATTTATGAGAGCACGCCACAGCACTCTCCTCACTCTGACTTTGACAATGCCAGAATCAACCAGCAGTTAGCTGAAGCTGACAAGTATAAATAAATAAAAACGATAAATAAACGGGAGTTGATAAACGAGTCTGGACCACAGGAGTGCAAGTAGATGAGGAAATTACACAAGGAAGTCC
Source organism: Hoplias malabaricus (assembly GCF_029633855.1). Taxonomy (NCBI): domain Eukaryota; kingdom Metazoa; phylum Chordata; class Actinopteri; order Characiformes; family Erythrinidae; genus Hoplias; species Hoplias malabaricus. The sequence goes on from NC_089805.1 coordinate 51,919,354, forward strand.
CGGTTAGTCTCAACCCTGTTTACTGTTAGCCTGAAGCTAATGGCTAATGCTGATAAAATGTAATTTTATCTTGATACTACAGCCAGACATTTTAAATACAAAACCAATCGGGAGTTTATATGAATGTTGTCTAATGTTGCCACGCTTTGGTGCATGCTGTATCATTGCTAATTACGGAAATCAATATTTTATGTATGCTAATGCTAACTTCATAGCATAGATAGCATCTGCTTATGCAGTTGAGATTAGCATAGTGGTGAAACTACACGTGCTGTTAGCCTGTTGTTAATACAGTTCTAAAAACGTAAACATTTTTATTTCATGGTTAAAACTCTTTAAAAAGCTTATTTTAGTTAATATTGCATTCTCTGTTTATATTATACACATGTTAAACCATTGTATTTGGGTGGATGAGTACTGCTAATTATGATGCTTCATCATAATTTTAAGCTGTCTAAGCTGCACTAAAGTTATAGTAGAAATATGTTTACTGTTATGCAGTTATCCTGAGTATTGGATAAAACATTGATGCTCTTTTGAGAGTAACAGGACTAGATGAAGTCTTGTAAAAACTAGATGTGGACATGGATATTTACTTTCTACATTGTTGTGTAGATTGGTTTTTTTGTATAGTGATCTTCGTTCTGTGATGGCGAGCTCAGCCCACGGTGATTGTGAATGGTGAGACGGTGTGGCCAGCCTGAACACCCATTCCCAGGAGAACCCTGAACTGAATATTGTCCACTGGATTACAGATAAGATGCACTTTAAAACACTACCCGGGTAGTAACGGTTGCAACCAAGACTTTGAACACTGCGCAAACATATTTTATTTTGGGAATTTTCTATTTTATTTAGCGTTTTTGTATTTTATTTCTTGAGCATTGTACAGTTGTTTTATTTGTCCTGTGAGGCAATAAACCACAGCTGGTTCATCCGTTTAATAAATTGTGGTGACTAAGTTAAATTACTCCTAGTACCGGACCTAGAAGATGTCTAGTACCTGAGATTACGCTGGTCCACATTAAAGGTGCTACACAAATCTTGGCGAGCCAGCCAGCCAGGAGAGCTATAACTTAAATTAGAATAAATTTAACAGTGAACAGCTTGTTTCTTACCTCACCTGTGAATATTGACATTTCGGGTTAAAATGGAGGTCATTCAAAAACAAAATGTTAAAATACCTAACTCTGTTTTGGTAAAGCCTATCACTGGTACTGAGCTTGATAATAAAGTGCTTGAGTATTTAGCACATGTTGGTTCTATTGAACGAGTCATTAATGTAACCAGTCACGACCCACAATTTAAAGATTCTGCCATAGTGGAATTTAAATCAGGTGAATCCATTTCAGTTCTTACAGGATAGTTTGCCCTTTGAAAAAACTAGCAGTGATCCCACTGTCATCCATAACATTCAGTTGTTATCAGAGCTATATGCTTCAGACAGAGGTTCAAGCATCACTAATGCTTACCTATCTCAGCTTCAAGGTATGGCTAAGCTTGTTGGTGCTGATTTCGAAAAAATTTTGCTAGACGAGCTAGCTCGAATCCAGAAATCCACCACAAACCCTGAAATTGCAGATGTGTCTGTCACATCCCAAGAACCACAGCCCTCAAGCAATGTGGCTCTAAAAATTGCAGATGAGAGCTATCTCTCTAGAGATGAAGACATTTTGAACAACTCACCTGAACACGACTTACCAATATCCATTATGAGTGCAGAAGCATATGCTGCACCCAAAAAAGAGACAGTGCACTTAAATACCAGACATCTTACTACCCCAGATATCCAAAAGGTTGTTGTAGAGCATGTTATATAAAATACTGACTTGCCTTCACACAGTCATGCCAAAATCCGACCCTTCTCAGGTAAAGTACCATGCCCTTACCCCGAGTCTGATTATGACACATGGCGTAGTAATGTTGAGTTCCATCTTTCTGACTCCACTATGTCCAACCAACAGAAGGTCAGAAAAATAATTGAGAGTCTTGTCCCACCTGCTGCTAACATTGTTAGGCACCTTGGGCCAACTTCATCTCCCTATGACTACCTCTCCTTACTCGATTCAGCATATGACACTGTTGATGATGGGGATGAGCTTTTCGCAAAGTTTCTGAATACCAATCAAAACCCAGGCGAAAAGTCCTTTGAATATTTACAGCGCTTGCAAATGGCTCTTAACAAAGTCATCAAACGTGGTGGCATAGTTCCCAGTGACTCAGACCGTCAACTGCTCAAGCAATTTTGCAGAGGCTGTTGGAATAATTCCATCATCACAAGTCTGCAACTGGAGCAAAAGAAAGCCAATCCACCATCGTTCTCTGACTTACTTCTTATGCTTCGCGTAGAAGAGGACAGACAAGCAGCTAAGTCCAATCGAATGAAACTCCATTTTGGCAGCTTCAAAAATAAAGCTCAATCAAACCAACTCACTGTAAACGATGGAGCACGATGCTGTAAATGGCCTACTGATGAAACGTACCCCCCAACGGTAACTGAAAAGATACCTTCAACCAACACCCAGAAGCTTGAAAAGCAGTTTGCTAAACTACAGGCCCAAATGGCATCCCTAAAGGCTTCTTTGTCTAGCACCTCTAACCAGTCTTCTGTTAAATCTGATAAGAAATTCCGACCCAAAATCAAATGCCCAAATAATCCAAGCCCCACCTACTCACCTGAAGCTAACACTTTAAGGAAACCACGTCCAGGGTATTGTTTCAGATGTGGCCAGGACGGCCACATAGTGTCTTCATGTGACAATAGCCCAAATCCAGTGCTAGTCGAAGCCAAACGCAAAGAGTTCAAGCAAAAGCAGAAAGCTTATGAAGAACAACACCACAAACTTTCTTTCAACTGACCTCAGTTCCTGTTGAGGGACATACAGGGGCTGAAGCAAGTCAGAAACGTCCCATCCCAGTTTCAGAACAAGCAAAGAACAAACAACCAAAATTACTTCTTCATTCCCACACTACAGAACAAAAGCAGATCCAAATACCAAAAGGCCTAGTAGGTCAGAAATGCACAGCTAATGTCACAATTGCAGGAGTCCCGTGTAATTGTCTCCTGGACTCCGGGTCCCAGGTGACGACTGTGTCTTCATCCTTCTATCACACTAACCTGTCAGAACATCCCATTTACCCCATTACAGGTTTGGACGTTGAGGCTGCTAGTGGTCAAAATGTTCCATACTTAGGCTATGTAGAACTAAGCTTAAAGTTCCCAAAAACCTTTGTTCAAACTGAGCCTGAAGTGTCCACTTTAGCTTTAGTTGTTCCAGATCTACGGTCAAACTGTGACTTGCCAGTACTCATTGGTACTAATGTACTTGACGTTGTATATGATGAGTACTGCGATGGAAAAAATCCAAATGAACTCTCTCCAGTCTATGGCTATCGACAAATACTTCGAACATTACAACTCAGAAAAACAGTTAACGCAACTGGAAAAGTTGGCTTAATGACACTAAAGTCCAAGATACCGCATGTCATTCCCGCTCAAGGAAGAATGCTTTTGGATGGATATATCAAAGCCAACAGCACTAGTGAATGTGCAATTATCGAGCAGCCATCGACATCTACCCTGCCTGGTGGAATCATTGTGGAGTGCTGTCTTGTAAGCTTACCTAAGCAGCATCCTCAGAGGTTACCTGTCTGGGTTAGGAATGAGACCAGGCACGACATAACACTTCCCAACAATTGCATAATTGCAGAACTCCACACTCCTGAACATATTTATGACCACATAACTGTTCCAGGTAGCGAATCAGATTCCATCCAGTGTTGTGCTGCCACTGTCCAACCTACCCAGTCTTCTACCGGATGCAATTTAACCTTTGACTTTGGAGAGTCTCCTCTTTCGAAAGGATGGAAAGAGAGAGTGACAAACAAACTGAATGAGTATGCAGATATGTTTGCCCATCATGACTTAGATTTTGGGTATGCAACCAAAGTCAGACATCACATAAACTTACATGACAATACACCTTTCAAGCAACGATCTCGCCCAATTCACCCAAGTGACTATGAGGCTGTGAGAAGACACCTGCAAACACTGCTGGAAGCAGGAGTAATTTGTGAATCAGAATCACCATACTCCTCTCCAATAGTAGTGGTTCGCAAAAAGAACGGGGAAGTCCGGCTATGCATTGACTATCGCAAACTCAACACCTTGACAATACGCGATGCATATGCACTTCCCAATCTTGAGGAAGCTTTTTCGGCTCTCTCTGGTTCTAAATGGTTTTCAGTTATGGACCTAAAATCAGGCTATTACCAGATTGAGATGGAAGAACGTGACAAGCCAAAAACTGCTTTTGTCTGCCGATTGGGGTTTTATGAGTTTAATCGCATGCCCCAGGGCATTACCAATGCCCCCAGTACTTTCCAACGCTTAATGGAGAAGTGTATGGGAAATTTGCACCTCAAGGAAGTGCTTGTCTTTTTGGACGACATCATAGTGTTTTCCAGTTCACTGGAAGAACATGAGTCCAGGCTTGTACACGTCCTCCAACAGCTAAGAGAGAACGGCTTGAAACTTTCTCCTTCCAAGTGTCGCTTCTTTCAAACTTCTGTAAGATATTTAGGACATGTAGTTTCAAGAAATGGTGTCCAAACTGACCCAGAAAAGGTTGCAGCTCTTCGTACTTGGCCAAGACCTCAGACACTCAAGGAGCTGAAATCATTTTTAGGCTTTGCAGGGTACTACCGTAGGTTTGTCCAAGATTACTCCAAGATTGTCAAGCCCCTGAATGATCTAACTGGAGGCTACCCTCCTGCAAGGAAAGGCAAGAAGTCTAATCCCTGCCCTGAAGGGTACTACAACCCCACAGAGCCCTTGACAAACCGGTGGATCCCCAAATGCCAGCAAGCCTTTGAGCAAATCATTGAAAAACTCACTACTGCACCAGTACTTGGATTTGCTAATCCAAAGTTACCGTATGTTCTCCACACTGATGCAAGCACTAATGGTTTGGGGGCAGCCCTTTACCAGGAACAAGACGGTGAAATGCGAGTTATTGCCTACGCTAGTCGAAGGCTCTCGTCCAGTGAAAAGCGATACCCCGCACATAAGCTAGAATTCTTAGCTTTAAAATGGTCAGTGGTGGAGAAGTTTCAAGACTATCTTTACGGTACAACATTCACAGTTATAACGGATAACAATCCGTTAACATATGTTTTGAAGTCGGCAAAGCTAGATGCAGCCAGTTACCGTTGGCTAGCTGCTCTTTCAACATTCAATTTCAGTATTAAGTACCGTGCAGGGAAGAGCAACCAAGATGCTGACGTTCTTTCCAGACGCCCTCACGACACCCTGAGTGATGACTATGCATCTCTGGAGGAGAGAGAGAGGTTGAAACAGTTTACCTCTCACCATCTGGCAACGTCACCTAACCAAGAAGTTCTTCTAGCTAACACAGTAGATGTTTTGTGTCACCGCCATCTGTTAGACCAAGTTGAGAACTTACCCTCTATCACCTTGGTAGAATCCCTTGCCATGCATGTAGATGCAGTACCTGATCTTTACGCAAGTGAAGAAATGCTAGGCTGTACCACCATACCAGCTTACACAGAGGCAGAACTCCAACAACTCCAACAATCTGATCCACTTATCAAAACTGTCATTAGTCTAATACAAGCTGGGGAAACCCCAACTGTTGATTCTCACTCTGACTCCCTCTACCTTAAGCTTATGCTTAAAGAATGGAAATGGCTTACTTTGAGAAATGGTCTGCTCTACAGAGCCCGTCAGCTTGAAGGTGACATCAACTATCAGTTTGTTGTCCCTACTTCTTTACGACCTACCATCCTCACATGTCTCCATGATGATATGGGGCACATGGGTCTCGAAAGAACACTTGACCTTGTCAGATCCAGGTTTTATTGGCCTAGGATGATCCTGGATGTGGAAAAAAAAATTAAATCCTGCGGTCGATGTGTCCGAAGGAAGACACCCCCTGAGAAAAGTGCTCCTCTTATAAACATTCAAACCACCCGCCCCATGGAACTTGTGTGCATGGACTATTTGTCCTTAGAGCCAGATAGTCACAACACCAAAGACATCTTGGTCATAACTGACCATTTTACAAAATATGCTGTGGCTATACCCACTAAAGATCAGAAGGCTACCACAGTCGCAAAGAGCTTATGGGAGCAGTTTTTTGTGCACTATGGATTTCCGGAGCGCCTGCTGAGTGATCAAGGCAGAGATTTCGAGTCTCAGCTAATTAAAGAACTCTGTACCCTAGTTGGCGTTACAAAAGTCCGCACAAGTCCCTATCATCCAAGAGGAAATCCGGTTGAAAGGTTCAACCGAACTCTTCTTTCCATGCTTGGAACTCTAAAAAACAAGGAAAAAAGTCACTGGCGTGATTATGTAAAACCGCTAACACACGCCTATAACTGCACTAAGAATGAGGTGACTGGGTACAGTCCATATGAGTTGATGTTTGGGCGCCAGCCCCGGCTCCCAATTGACATCTCATTCCATTTGCCTGTTAAAGATGTTTCTCCAAAATCTCACTCTCAGTACGTTAAAAACCTAAAAGCACGTCTTGCGGAAAGCTATGAAGTAGCCACTGAAGATAAAAATGTTTCTTTGGACCGTTCTCAAAGTATTTAAAATTTACCAACTCATGAGAAAATAACAAAAAGGTCCAAAATACACTCTCCCTCTTCGGGGGAGGCATGTCCATTACGAGAGAGTCGCAGACACCAGTCGAGTGAAGTTCAAAGCAAATCAAAGTATTTATTTACCAAAATACTGGATCCAGGAGAACTTACACATTGAGAACAGTCTAATACCCCTCCCAAGTGAAAATTCTGACCTCCCATGATCTGACTCCAAGTTATACCCTAGATGACGTATAGCCTGTGGTGAGGCGTTTCTGGCTGATTAGCGTATATTAATATGCATAATTTCACGTGTTAGTACTCAGCTCTTCACGTGCAATATTCAGGTGCCTGTTGTGACCCTGAAGACATTCTTTATCTGGTCAGGCTGACAATGGGCCTCTCTTCTCAGCACTTTTTCCCAAGAGACTAAAATTTAGGGAGTTAGAAATACACTTCAAGGCCACAAACAGAAGCTACAGATCAGCGCCTCCGTGCCCAACACTATGATGTCAGTGTGTTACAATCCTGGAGTGCACATCTGTTCAAGGTTAGACGTTAAGAATTAAAACTGTGTGTAAATATCAAGTTATCATGCCATATAGTGAAGTTAGCTTATAATATGTCTTTAGGAGTAATTATCATATGAGTTAGTAGTGCAGGATCAAGCAAAAATGTTTAACTACATGTGTAAGTAATTCATAATGTAAATGCTGGTTAGTCATTCATATAAATGCATATAGGGTACAGGATTTCACACATGAGTATGTAGTTATAAATGTTAATTTAACTAATCATCATTTAAGGATATTTGTCAACAAACACAAAGTAATAAAATTGTTTTCTACAACAATTCCCCCTTTTGACCTGTCCAACTGACAGGTCAATACATTTAGATAAATGGTAAGCAATTAATGTTAGATTGGTCTGCCTAGGTCACTCCCGGGTTGGCGAGTGACTTAGGTAGAGCGTGATGGCAGATTGTGGTGGTAGCGGGCAATTACACCGCTCCTGTTGGGAGTGGACACCTCTGTCCTACCACTCACCCTCTGGACTAAGAGATTACAATGAGCCCTATATGTGTATGTGTTAAAGTGTATTCTTCATCCGTTGGTAGGGATCTGCGCTGGGGGCAAGGATAAACTTTCCTTGTCGTGCCCCTGCCTCAGGGGATTATTCTGCCCCTATGTTGGTTGAGGCTGCTTGATCAGCCTCTTCTGAGGTGTTGTTTTTCCTTCAGTGAATGTTTGATGTTAGGTGTCGGTGCGACTCTGCACTGTGTGAGGTGGTACCACTATAAGCCTTTACCCTTCAGCCGGACTGCACAACTGGTTCTCTCTGTCACCTGGTAGGGTCCTGTCCAGCGAGGTTCGTACCACTTCCACTTGATGACCTTCAGGAGGACCCAGGGTGAGACTGTCACTTCTGGATCCTTCTCCTCCGTTTCTTCTCCTTCTCTCCTTTCCTGCACCTGTATAGAGAAATCTTTACAAACAGCTTTTAGTTCTTCATATAGCTGTCGGTACTCTGCTTGACGTGGTTTCTGTGGGGACGCAAGCGCATTGTTGGGGCCCGGAAATGGCATGCCTCTCACTAATTCAAAAGTAGTAAATCCTATAGTTCTATTTACTGAACTACAGACACTAATTAAATAAATTGGAAGGGCCTCAAGCCAATTCATGCCCGTGGCCAGTTTGATTTTTTGCTAATTTGGTTTTCAAAGTTTGATTCATCCTCTCCACCTGACCTTGTGAGGCAGGATGATACACACAACCATAGCTATGGCGCAGCCCCAACGACTGCTCCACCCACTGCAGTGTTTTACTCGTGAAATGACTCCCGTTATCTGAAAAAAAAAATTTTCCTAGGGAACCCATGGTTCGCAATCCAACAATTAATCAGAAACTTACAGACTGATTTTGCATCTTCCCTCAGAGTGGGGAGTGCCTCCACCCACCCCGAGAATCTATCTACAACGACCAGGAGATATCTATATCTCCTAATGGGGTCAATCATATCTGTGTAATCCATTTGAATCTCATGTCCATGAGAATCTGGCAATGGAAACCTTCCTGGAGCTAGTTTAAATGCTTTTGCTACGTTCTGAGTGTTACAAATCTGACATTTAGTGATGTAATCAACCACTAATGCTGACATGTATGGGTGCCACCATTGTTTTAGATTTTCCAGTGTCTGTTTTCTTCCTACGTGTGCCACTGAGTGTGTTTCTTCTAAGACCGCTTCTGCTAGTGACATTGGTAAAACTACTTGTCCTTCTTGTGACGTCCACTCCTGACTGTTTGGGCTAGCCCCCTTTGCTAGCCATACTGACTTTTCTTCTGGACTTCCCTGATCCTGTATGTGTCTAAGCTCTTGTCCTGTGGGAATCGGTTCCCAGGGTACACTGGAGTCCAACACAAGCATGTTGTTGGGTTCCGTGTATCCTGCTGCTCTTTTCGCTGCCTTATCTGCAGCTTCATTCCCCCTGTTTATTATTGTGTCTCCCTTTTGTTGTCCTTTACACTTCACAATCGCTACCTTGTTTGGTTTGTGTATAGCTGCTTCTAATCGCATCCGTTCTGTCTTGTGTTTGACTGGTTTCCCTGTGCTTGTGACATATCCAGCCTGCTTCCAGTGTGGAATGTCTACGTGCGCGGCTGTCACTACGTACGCTGAGTCATTATAAATAGTAACGTCCCTTCCTTCTGTCACTTCTAATGCTGAAATTACTGCTAGCAGTTCTGCCTTCTGTGCTGATGGATTTTGTTTCACTTCCTCTGCTATGACTGTCTGAAACTCATGCGTTTCCCCCTTTGCTTCCTGAACTACTGCGTATCCTGCTCTGACTTCACCTGTATCTGCCCTGTACCCACACCCATCTGTCCATAAATTCCATGACCCTGGAATGGGTGTGGCTTGTATGTCTGGTCTTACTTTTCCTTGCCTTTCTACCTGTTCCTCACACTCATGTGGTGGACCTTTCAACATCCCATCTGCCATATTAACTCCTTCGTGTGTATAGGTGATGTTGGGTGCAGTCAATGCTTTGTGAATGCGTCTCTGTCTCAATGGAGTGAGTGTGAACATCTGTGAGTTTATGTACGCTACTACTCCGTGTGTGGTTAGAATGCGCAATGGGTATCCTGCTACCAGATGTGCTGTTTTCTGGACTAATTTGGTCAGTCCTGCTACATGTCTTGTGCACTGTGGTTGTCTCCTCTCTATAAGGTCCAATGGGACACTTAAGTACATTATTACTGCTCTACCTTCCCCCTTTTTCTGAAACAGTACACCATGAATCACAGTGTCTGTTTCAGAAACATCCATGTAAAAAGGTAGTGAATAGTCACGTCTGGCTAAGTCAACTGCAACGGATAAGGTTTGTTTAACATCTATAAACGCCTGTTCAGACTCCACCATCCAAGTGAGCTTACCAGACAAATTTCTCATCCCTAGAGATTTCACCATATCTCTAAGAGGTTGTGTACGTCCGACAAAATCAAGAATCTATTATCTGCTGTAGCCAGTCAGTCCTAAAAATGCTAACATGTCTTACACAGTCTCTGGTTTTGTGTTTATATTGGTGAATCCAAATTGGTTGTGTAATATTCATACAAAAAGAGACAGGTGTCTGATTAATGTATCCTACATCATCTGGTCCTGTGGACCACAATGTGTCAGGCAGTGATGCTAATAATACCTCCATCTGTAGATGATCAGAGTCCTCACAACCATGGTGTCTAGGCAGCAATTGATGGTGCAATGTGACTTGGATGGATGAGTTATCAGTGATGTGATACGTCTGTGTTGACTGAAAACATGACACCAGGCAGCAGGGTCCAGACCCAATCCGTGGCCTCATTTGCTCTTTTTACCATAGGGCCCAACTGCTTGGCCTCGTGCTTCCGATGAAGAGCTAATAATATGTGTGATGCCGCCGTGTCAGACAGTTTATACCAATAATGTTGTTGTGGTGTTAGTGAGACAGGAGATGCCACCCCTTTGAGGACCCACATAAATCCCTGTGGTATCAGCCGACCACTGTGTGCCCTCTAATTCTGTTTGAAAAGCTTCATAGTAAGTTAAATCTTCCCCTACATCATAGAACAGGGTGACACGGAATGGGTCGGGCAGAGGGACATAGGGTGCCATGGCTGTAATCCAAGGCGACCACTGTTGGAACAAGTCAATTAGTGGTGGTGACGGGTCCGTCTGTCCAGTCACTAAACCCCAGTAAATGTCTACCGACTCATCCTGTTGAGGTCTCATCAGGTGTGCGGGTAATACTGTGTTGATGGCTGACCATGTGGCTCCCGTGTCTACCAGAAAAGTGATTTTGGAGGCCCCCACAGTTAATGACAGCATGGGTTCTGCCCTGGCCCTGCTGTCCTGGTGCTCCTCTGGGCCCCGTCAATGTCCATCCCACGGCTCCATGCTGTATTGGCCAGCAGGAAGATGTGATATTTCCGGTTTTGGTGCCTCATGTGGCTGTGGTGCCTGGTGTGGATAGCTGGTGTCAGTAAAGAGTGGTGCCTTCCATTGTGCTGCCCAGTGGCCCATGGCTCCACATCTTAGGCATGCCCCGGTCTGTTGGTGGACCCTGCCCCTCCACCTACCATTACCCCGCCACCTGCCCCATGAGTAGGGCTGATATGGGAAATATGAAATTAGTCCATAATTATACGGTGGGTTTTGTGGTGGCCCTGTTTGGGTTGGCATATATGTTTGTGTTCATGTATGTTTGTGGTGGTTGAATGTTTGGTTGTGGTAGTGCAGTCATAGGCATCATGGTGTCAGACTTTGTTTGCTTTTTATTATCATTAATAGATTTCCTGGCTTCTGCTAATTGAGCAGTCAGTAGTTCTCTTTCTAACTTAACTGTCTCCTTGTCTTTATTATCTAATTTTTAATGGTACATATTTATATGTTCCTGTACTAGTGGCCACTAATGGAAGCATAGTGCCGACGTTAGTGTCAGTCCTATATCTGTCAGGCAGGTGTCGGTGTCTAGTGCTTCTTCTCAAAATGTCTGTTTTGTCTGAGGTGTGCATGTGCGTTCTAAAGTCTGTTGTTTTAATTCCAATTGTCTCTTTTCTTCTAATATGAGGTTTTCCATGATACGCAATGTATTGTTCAAATCAGTCATCCGTCTATCACCACATCGTCCGTTTGCACTGTCCTCATCATCTGCTGTGTGTCCGTCATCATGGTCAGAGTCATCATCAGTTGTGACATGGCCCTCTAAATGTGCTTTAATCCTAATGTTTTGTTTAGTTTTTTGTGGCATCTGGTTCTTAAATGGTGTTTTCAGTGTTTGTTTATGGTGAAGGCGCGGTTTATCCTGTTCTATATAATTTCCCGTGGTATCTATAATGTCAGAACAGTCGGTGTTAATATTTGTGTGTGCAATTAAAATTGACTCTCGTGGCCTCCGCAATTCAAAAAGATTTTCTGTGTGTGCGTTTGTGTGTTTGTAACTGTGTGCTGCCTGCTCACAGAGCCCCTCCCGTCTGTGTCTGCGTTTGTGTGTGTGTCTCTGTAAACTCACTGTGCCCGAGTCTACACTGAAGACAGGCTGGATGGTGTCAGCTGGTGGGACGTGGCCTAAGTTGTATGGCGGAGGCGGGGCAGTAGGCCCCTCCCCTTTGTGTTTTGTATACTCACTTTCCACTTCCGCGTTCCTCGGCAGTAGGTGAAGCTGCCGTCGGCTGTGACGGACCTGGTGTTTTCAGTGTAACAAGCTGTGGAGTCATGCTCAGAAACGCAATTGTGATAGCTGTAAGCTCCGCTATGTCCTTCTTAGCTGTGTTCAAGCTTTTCTTTGCCTTAGCTCTTTTGAAAAGGCTAGCCCTACTAACCTCTGCTTCAGCCTGACTTAATATTTGCTCCTTTTCTCTTTTCAACTGATTAATGCAGGTTATCAAAGAAGCAGTGTCCCCTGTGTGTGTTTTAACCCAGTCATCAAATCTCTTGAGCACACTTTTGTGCACAATATCCTGCTTTTTCAAATTTATTACTCCCCTTTTCACTCCCTCAGCGATCATTTCAATTTGCTGAACTAACGGTTTCCATTCCCAATTCCCCACGCCGTAAATGGCGTTTAATTCATTATGCAAGTCCCTAGTAGTAGCCATGTTGTCTGTAAGGTGCTGATTAAATATGGATCTCACCTGAATTGGTCTTCGTTCTATTTCACTCTCAAACGCGGATCAGTTAACACCGCAAGGTTTCACCACAATTCAGAGTGAACAGAACAGTGTCCCAGGGTCTTCCCCACACAGCGCCCACGCAACACTTAGCGCTTTCCGGCTCAGTTTATATAAAAAAGAAAAGAAAAGTTTTAAAGTCAAGTTTTCAAGCTCAGCCAAGAAAAGCAGGACCACCTCAGCCCTGTGAAGAATTTCACAGGCTGATAAGAAACGTAGTGCGTGTCTTCAAACACAGTATTGAATTAGAAGCAAGCCAAGCCTAATGTACATTAATTATCAAACCGACTCACGAACCGAAAAAGCTCTTTAGTCAGACGCAAATAACACACCAATATATGAAATAGAATTTGTAATAAACAGAAAAAACCAAAGACTATGGTTTAGATAACCGAACACACTTATCAGTCAACAAGCCACCATCGTGCCTATTATGTGGAGTATCAGTTTCCAACCGAACAAAACAAACATCATCAGCACACCATCAATAAGCAGTCAAATTACAAGATATATTATAAAAAGTGAAAACAAAATTTTGAGAACTACAGAAATAGCAAGCAGGTTACAAAATATGTTATGATGAACGAAAAATTCAAACCGAGGCAGAAAATAAATTTTTAACACCAACTACCACAGTCAAAAAAAAAAAAATGCAAACTGAACCGGAAAAAAAATTCTTAGGACAATAAGCAGTAAACAAAATACCAAATATATTTTCATCCACCACAAGTCTAAATTAACCCCAATAACAAAGACACCAGATTCAAAATTAGAGCAAGTGTTCAAGTAACAATTTTCCCTTTAATTCCCATGTTTAAACCTTACAGTTTCCCCAATGTACCCTATTAATTCCTCAGCTTTACACCTTGCTCTCCTTTCTCCTATTCTCAACCTCTAAAAACGTCTTTCTGTAGCTCATTGTCTATATTTTCTTAATGTATAGTCTCCAAGAAAGCTCATTTATTTTTACTTTATATATTTTTACTTTAAAAATGTCTTCCGTTCAGGCTCATTGTCATAAATAAACAAACCCCTCATTTTATTGAGGTTCATATTCTTTAAATAACTGTCCTTGAACGAAGCTCATAATTGTTACCATTACAAATATCTTTCCCTGTTGATTTCTAAATCATTCATGCTTTATCACATTTCCCCACTTCCGTTAAACACTTTCTTCAAACACTTTCTTCACTCTTTCTGACAGTCTTTCTCTCTGACACTCTCTAGACAGAGATGTCCTTTCCCCACTTTTCTCTAAACACACCCACAAAAAATTCATGGCTTTTTACAGCACATGGAGAAACTAGTTCTCCCCAGACACAAGCAACCACAGAAGAAAGGGGGTTGATCAGTCCCCTACTTTCTCCTTTTTCTCCCAAAAAAAAAATTCTTTCAGCTGACACACACACAGTTACAGACAAGGGACAAAGTTATAAGATGGAAAAAGGTAGGGGTGAGACACACACACTCAGCTGACACATACACATACACAACAGTCAAGTAAACAGCCTCTAAGAATAACACAAGCTCTCAGAACAGACATAAAAAATTAATACACAATCAAATTCCATTAAAATACACACCAAAACCAGGTGGGAACAACTTCCACCTTTATAAAACCTGCGGGAAAAACATCCGCTTCCGATATACTATAAATTTTATTTAAATCCACAATAACCCATGGTGGGAAATAACTTCCACCTTTATAAAACCTGCGGGAACAACATCCGCTTCTAGATTATACTTTAGGGGGAACCAATCCCACGGACGGACCACTCCGACCGGGCCATTATCTCGACACCTCGTCAGGTCCGAGGGGGGCACGCCAGCTCCCAGTTCCAAAGATGGGAACCAATCTCCATCTATTCTATTTTAAATTCCATAATTAATTTTCCAAACAAGCAACCCCAAATGTATAAACTGATAAAAAATTATAAAAACATATTTAAAATAAATTGATTTGCTCAATACCCCACTCCGGACCGCCGTCGGGGCTCCACACCACTCCAATTTAAAAAGTCCAATATGCAGAATTTGAATAAAACAGGGTCTGCACACCCACCTTAGTATGTTGCGGCCGCGAGTGGAAAGGAGTCCGAAGTCGTCCGCCGTCTGGACCTCCCGCACGTCGGGGGTCACCAATTTGAAGATAAAAATGTTTCTTTGGACCGTTCTCAAAGTATTTAAAATTTACCAACTCATGAGAAAATAACAAAAAGGTCCAAAATACACTCTCCCTCTTCGGGGGAGGCGTGTCCGTTACGAGAGAGTCGCAGACACCAGTCGAGTGAAGTTCAAAGCAAATCAAAGTATTTATTTACCAAAATACTGGATCCAGGAGAACTAACACATTGCGAACAGTCTAATACCCCTCCCAAGTGAAAATTCTGACCTCCCATGATCTGACTCCAAGTTATACCCCAGATGACGTATAGCCTGTGGTGAGGCGTTTCTGGCTGATTAGCGTATATTAATATGCATAATTTCACGTGTTAGTACTCAGCTCTTCACGTGCAATATTCAGGTGCCTGTTGTGACCCTGAAGACATTCTTTATCTGGCCAGGCCGACAATGGGCCTCTCTTCTCAGCACTTTTTCCCAAGAGACTAAAATTTAGGGAGTTAGAAATACACTTCAAGGCCACAAGAAGAAGCTACAGATCAGCGCCTCCGTGCCCAACACTATGATGTCAGTGTGTTACAATCCTGGAGTGCACATCTGTTCAAGGTTAGACGTTAAGAATTAAAACTGTGTGTAAATATCAAGTTATCATGCCATATAGTGAAGTTAGCTTATAATATGTCTTTAGGAGTAATTATCATATGAGTTAGTAGTGCAGGATCAAGCAAAAATGTTTAACTACATGTGTAAGTAATTCATAATGTAAATGCTGGTTAGTCATTCATATAAATGCATATAGGGTACAGGATTTCACACATGAGTATGTAGTTATAAATGCTAATTTAACTAATCATCATTTAAGGATATTTGTCAACAAACACAAAGTAATAAAATTGTTTTCTACAACACCACCAAGAATTCACAAAAGGTTGCTGATCGAAACAAGCGTCGCTTTGACAAAGTAGTGAGAGAATCAACCTTGGAAACAGGTGATCAGGTCCTAGTTAGGAACCTTCGTCTGCGTAATAAACACAAGCTTGCAGATAAGTGGGAGCAAACAGTATATAAGGTTCTCACCAAAGTTTCAGACCTACCTGTGTACACTGTAGAGCCTATCAATGGAGACGGCCCCATTAGAACCCTACATAGAGACCACTTACTCCCTTGTGGTAACCTATGTGAAGAAGAAGAAATTGCACAACCAGAACCTAAACCTGGTCGACCAAAAACCAGGCGTAATCCACCTAAAATCCATGAGGAAAATTCTGAGTCAGATGACGAGTTACCTTGTTGTACCATTCACTTACCTGTCACCCAGGAGTGAAGGTACACTCAAGTATGTGAAATCCCACAACCACCACCTGTAAGTCATTCAACATCCCTGACTCAGTCTTACCAGCCTGAGCCTCAAGTCTCTGACTTGCCTGCAAACTCTATTCTGACATCCCTGCCCTGTGAACTGACAGTTGAGCAAAATCAAGATAGCGGAAACCTACTGGATATGACAAATGAAAGTGTAAACCTACCTGACATGAACACCGGAAATGGAAACCTACTGGAAATGACAAATGAGGGTACGAACCTAACGGAGATAATACACAAAACCCCCGCACATGAGAAAGTTCAAAAGGATGCTGATTTAACCAATTTTCTTACCTCTGACACTCCTAAGGAAAGGAAAGAAGGTGAAACAGTTCCAGACCTGAGCAACCCTACTCGAAGGTCAGAGCGGTCACGCCGACTCCCTGACCGATTTCATTACATTCAGTTGGGTAAACCCTTAATCTCCTTTGCCCAGAGTTTCCTGGACAGTTTCAACAAAGCACTTGCTGCTGTTGGTGATGCTGATTATGATGTTAGTCATCAATTAAAGCATGAAGGGACTCATGCAGAGTTAAGGGGGGAGGGTGTAACCCATATGAAGTATTGAGCTACTAAGCCTGTTTATGTTATTTAAGTTGCAATACTTGTTTGTTCCAGTAGAGTGCGCCTTGGTGATGTATATTTATGAGAGCACGCCACAGCAAACTCTACACTCTGACTTTGACAATGCCAGAATCAACCAGCAGTTAGCTGAAGCTGACAAGTGATAAAAAGCTTATGAAAAATAAATAAAACGATAAATAAGCGGGAGTTGATAAACGAGTCTGGACCACAGGAGTGCAAGTAGATGAGGAAATTACACAAGGAAGTCCCGGTTAGTCTCAACCCTGTTTACTGTTAGCCTGAAGCTAATGGCTAATGCTGATAAAATGTAATTTTATCTTGATACTACAGCCAGACACTTTAAATACAAAACCAATCGGGAGTTTATATGAATGTTGTCTAATGTTGCCACGCTTTGGTGCA
This sequence comes from Hoplias malabaricus, assembly GCF_029633855.1. Lineage (NCBI taxonomy): Eukaryota > Metazoa > Chordata > Actinopteri > Characiformes > Erythrinidae > Hoplias > Hoplias malabaricus. The sequence continues at coordinate 51,936,639 of NC_089805.1, forward strand.
TGCTGTATCATTGCTAATTACGGAAATCAATATTTTATGTATGCTAATGCTAACTTCATAGCATAGATAGCATCTGCTTATGCAGTTGAGATTAGCATAGTGGTGAAACTACACGTGCTGTTAGCCTGTTGTTAATACAGTTCTAAAAACGTAAACATTTTTATTTCATGGTTAAAACTCTTTAAAAAGCTTATTTTAGTTAATATTGCATTCTCTGTTTATATTATACACATGTTAAACCATTGTATTTGGGTGGATGAGTACTGCTAATTATGATGCTTCATCATAATTTTAAGCTGTCTAAGCTGCACTAAAGTTATAGTAGAAATATGTTTACTGTTATGCAGTTATCCTGAGTATTGAATAAAACATTGACGCTCTTTTGAGAGTAAAAGGACAAGTCTTGTAAAAACTAGATGTGGACATGGATATTTACTTTCTACATTGTTGTGTAGATTGGTTTTTTTGTATAGTGATCTTCGTTCTGTGATGGCGAGCTCAGCCCACGGTGATTGCGAATGGTGAGACGGTGTGGCCAGCCTGAACACCCATTCCCAGGAGAACCCTGAACTGAATATTGTCCACTGGATTACAGATAAGATGCACTTTAAAACACTACCCGGGTAGTAACGGTTGCAACCAAGACTTTGAACACTGCGCAAACATATTTTATTTTGGGAATTTTCTATTTTATTTAGCGTTTTTGTATTTTATTTCTTGAGCATTGTACAGTTGTTTTATTTGTCCTGTGAGGCAATAAACCTTCTCTGCTTTTGAGCTGGTTACTGATTCACACATTCTTGAAATTATTTCTAAATCTAAAACCACAACCTGCTGTCTTGATCCCCTCCCTACACCCCTAACCAAAGCCTGTATACCCACTCTGGTCCCCCACCTCACAGCCATTATTAATCAGTCATTGCTCAATAGCCACGTCCCCTCAATCTACAAAGTTGCAGCAGTAACTCCAATTCTCAAAAAACCTGGTCTTGATCAGAATAACAATTTTCTCCCTATCTCTAAGCTCCCATTCATTTCCAAAGTTCTCGAAAGAGCAGTGGCTAATCAACTTAAAACCTTTCTTGAATAAAATAATCTTTCTGATCCACTTCAGTCTGCTTTCCGTCCATGTCACAGTACCGAAACTGCACTGGTTAAAGTCGTCAGTTACTTGCTGGTAACTGCAGATAATGGTGGCTTTAGTGTACTTGTTCTATTAGATCTAAGTGCCGCCTTTGATACAGTAAGCCACTCTATCCTCCTTTCAAGGCTGTACAAGCTGGGCATTACTGGAACTGCCCTTGACTGGTTCAAGTCCTATCTATCAGACCGCAAACAGTATGTCACTCTCTCTGGTTATCGCTCTGTCACATCCACTGTTACACATGGTGTCTCTCAAGGCTCTGTGTTGGGACCCTTGTTGTTTATTATTTACATGCTCCCACTAGGCCAAATCATCTGTCACTTTAACCAGGAGTTCCATTGCTATGCAGACGACACCCAAATTTATCTTCAGACCGAGACCTTTACTAACCCACCTCTCCATAATTTAGAATTATGTCTTTTGGAAATCAGAAACTGGATGAAGGACAACTCACTGAAGTTAAATAGTAATAAAACTGAACTTATTCTTATCAGTTCTAAGACTCAACAAAGTCAGTCCTTTCAGTCTCTCTATTGGTGACGTCATTGTGTCTCCTTCTATAACAGTTTGAAACCTGGGGATAACACTTAACTCCACCCTTAAACTTGATCTACACGTTAACTCGTTGTTGGTGTCGTCATTTCCGGCTGACAGTTCGCGCGCTCAGTTTGTTTGCTTGCTGCTGTTTAGTACTGTTCCTAAGCTCTTTACTTTACTTTACTGTTAATACCTTGTTAACTTATCCTTATTAGTTGTGCTTAGTGTTAGTTGTACACTGTTAATACCACTACCATTTTATTATTGTTGTTTTCATATTAATAACTTCTCTCAATTAATAACTCCTTCTCTCCTGATTATGGCGACCGCAGAGGAGCGATCTCTCTCCAGGCTCAGCACGGAGCTCGAGCAGTTGGGCCGCCGAATTCAGCGTCTCCTGGAGAAGCAGACGGAGCTCCAGCGGGAGAAGACGAGGCTCGAGGCTGCCCGTGATGCCTCCTCCGTCGCGACGGCTCCCCGGGACGGCCGTCTTCACTCCAGCCCCGAGCTGGGAGCGTCAGTGTGGGCGTGGGAAGCCGAGGTCGTCTCCCCCTCTACCGCAGCCAGTCTTCACCTCTACTAACCGGTTTGAGGTGCTCAGCTCCTGGCCCTCACCTGCACCGAGAACTAAACAGGGCGGTATTCTTATCATCGGCAACTCTATAGTCAGACATTTAAGAGTCTCAGGCACAAAGAGTAACGCTACTGTGTCCTGTCTTCCAGGTGCTCGTGTCCTGGATGTTGCCAGGCGACTTCCCTCGGCGCTGCGGCAGCGTGAGGATCTCGGCACCGTCGTTCTCCACGTGGGGATGAACGACACTTCCGCCCGCCGCAGCGAGGTCCTGAAGGAGCACTACCGTTCGCTTCTGGATACCGCTCGGAAGAAGACGGACGCCAGGATCGTCGTCTCCGGCCCCCTACCCACCTACAGACGAGGATGTGAGGCGTACAGCAGGCTCTTCGCACTCCACTCCTGGCTCCGGGTTTGGTGTGGCACTGTCGGCGTGGACTACGTCGACCACTGGGAGTGTTTTCGGGAACGTCCTGCCCTCTACCGCCGGGATGGGCTTCACCCTAGTCGTCTAGGTTCTGCAGTTCTCTCTGGGAACATCAAGGATGTTCTTCGCCAGGCTTGACTAACCCCACCCACCAGCACAAACCAGGCAAGTAGATTACACAGCGAACAGGTAAGTGATTTTAAGGATACACTTACAGATAATGGCCATTTGTTTGCCCATAGTAAGGGTGTATCTACAAAGCTTGCTTTAAGAAATATAAAAATTTGTTACAGTATCAAGACTGTGTCTGTCCCCCGAATCAAACTTAAACCCAGAAAATATCAAACAGCGTGCCCCAATAACCTAATCACTATTAAACCATCAGAAACAGAGGGTAGTATCATCCCCACAGACCTAAAGTTTGGCCTACTCAATATAAGAGCACTTAACTCTAAAGCAGTCATTATACATGAAATAATAATGGATCAGAAATTTGAAGTTTTATGCCTTAGTGAAACTTGGGTCAGAAATGATGAATATTTAGCACTAAATCAAGCCACTCCTACAGGCTATAAATATGTACACAGCCCCAGACTGACAGGCAAAGGGGGTGGATTATGTATAATTTACAAAAATAATTTAATTATTAACCAAAAACATGGTTACAGCTGTACTTCCTTCGAAATTATGTACATTAACATAATTAACCCCGCCACAAATAAGAACACTATCTCCTTATTAAACATTTATAGACCACCAGGGCCCTATTCAGAATTTATAAAATAATTTGGTGAACTAGCTGCTAATTTAGCAGTGTCCTGTGATACGTTAATAATTGTAGACTTTAACATTCATTTTGAGAAAAGTGATGATCCCCTAAAAAAGAACATTCACATCAATCATAGATTCTGTTGGTTTCACACAAAATGTATCAGGTCCTACTCATTATTGTAATCACACACTAGACTTGGTTTTGACCCTGGGCACGAACATAAAAAACCTAAATATTCTCCCTCAGTCTTCCACAGTCTCAGACCACTACCTAATTTCATATGAACTGAGTTTAGATATTAAAAAATATACATGCCCACATTATTATCTAAAGCGCTCACTAACCCCATCTACAGCCCCTAAATTTACTGAAAACATCACTGATTTATTGACCTCAGTCAGTAGTCCAGCGGACCCACTGGAGCTGGACAGACTAACGGACTACTTAGATAACACTCTTCGATCAACTTTAGATAGTGTAGCACCACTTAAGCGTAAAAAGCTACAACAGAAAAAACTCGCTCCCTGGTATAATGAAGAAACACTCACCTTAAAACAAACCGTAAGGAAATTAGAGCGGAAATTGCGGTCGACTAAACTGGAAGTATTTCACTGTGCCTGGAAAGACAGCCTTATCCAATATAGAAGGGCACTCATCAATGCACGTTCAGCACATCTGTCCTCACTAATTGAAAATAATAAACATAATCCTAGAGCACTCTTTAATGTAATCTCTAAACTTACAAACAATCGGGCAGCTACTGATCCACAGATCCCAGCTGTTCACACCAGCAATGCTTTTATGGACTTTTTTTAACAATAAGATTGAAAATATTAGACAAACAATAAATACCATATTACTAAATCCAGCCTGTCTGTCATCTGGTGTGGATGATATAGAACAAAACATAGAAGAAAGACTAGAGGACTTTGACCCACTACCACAGCTAGAATTGGAGAAAATCATCTACTCGTCAAATTGTACGACCTGCACACTTGATGCAATACCAACAAAACTATTTAAAGAAGTATTACCAGTCATAATCAATCCCATTTTAACAATCATAAATTCGTCCCTTAGACTGGGTCACATACCCAAAGCATTTAAACTAGCAGTTATTAAACCCCTGATCAAGAAACCAAATCTTGATCCTAGTGTACTATCCAATTACAGACCCATCTCTAACCTTCCCTTCATATCTAAGATATTAGAAAAAGTTGTGGCGCAACAACTTGGGTCACACTTGCATAAGAATAACATATATGAAAAATTTCAATCTGGTTTTAGGCCACACCATAGCACCAAAACAGCTTTAGTTAAGATAACAAACGACCTTCTTCTCGCCTCTGATCGAGGCTGCGTATCCATGCTAGTTCTCTAGACCTCAGTGCAGCTTTCGATACAATTGATCATACTATTCTGCTAGAAAGATTAAAAAACATGGTTGGAATAACAGGAACAGCCCTATCATGGTTTAAGTCTTATCTCACAGATCGCTACCAGTTTGTAAAAGTAAATAATGTTTCTTCTACTCATACAAAAATGAGATTTGGAGTTCCCCAAGGCTCCATTTTAGGACCTTTACTATTCATATTATACATGCTGCCACTGGGCAGAGTTATTAGCAGGCATGGCATTACCTTCCACAGTTACGCAGATGACACACAGTTATACATATCAGCCAAACCATATGACAAACCAACACTAAAGAAAATGGAGGACTGTGTTAAAGAAGTGAAGCATTGGATGTCATACAATTTCCTTCTGCTAAACAGCGACAAAACCGAGGTTCTCCTTCTAGGTCCAAAACCTGCTATAAATAAGGTATCAGACTTAATACATAATTTTGACTTCCCTGTTCTCCCGAGCTCATCAGCTAAAAATCTGGGTGTTATAATTGATTCAGATCTATCATTTGATCAGCATATAGGTAATATCTATCATATCTATCATTTGATAGCATATAAAAACAGCTTTCCTACTTCTTCGGAACCTCGCTAAGTTAAGAAATTCCTTATCCCTCCCAGATGTGGAAAAATTAGTTCACGCTTTTATTACATCAAGATTAGATTATTGCAATGCACTTTTATCAGGATGCTCCAGCAGAAACTTGAGTAAACTCCAGCTAATTCAAAATGCTGCAGCCAGGGTCCTCACTAAAACTAGAAAATTTGATCATGTCAGCCCAGTCTTATCGGCCCTTCACTGGCTTCCAGTTAAATTCCGTATTGATTACAAAATTCTTTTACTCACGTATAAATCCTTACATGGTCTCGCTCCTGAATACTTGCAAGACCTCATCACACACTATGAACCACCAAGATTACTCAGATCTCAGGGCGCCGGCCTCTTACTAGTACCCAGAATTCATAAGACTTCAGCGGGGGGAAAAGCTTTCTCCTACAAAGCCCCTCAGCTCTGGAACAATCTTCCAGCTAGTGTTCGGGACGCAGACACAGTCACTATGTTTAAGTCTAGGCTCAAAACACACTTGTTCAGTTTAGCCTTTGGCAACTAACCTCTGTCTAGTTTAAGGTTGTCATTTCAGGAACTCATGGACATGGGGAATCAGGGTAAACCCGGATGATGTGCTCACAATTTCTCTTGTTTGGAACGAAAGGATGTCTTTGTCTGAGCTCCTTCTGGTTTCCCTACTCCCAGTCTGTTACAGTCTGATCCGTCACTACACTAAAGAAAATATTCACATGCTCTTATTCTCTGCTGCACTCAACTAAACTAACTGCTTCCCTTTACTGTTTTACTGTTTTCTGAGAGAATGGTGGCCCACTGATGGAAGATTGTTCGCTGGATTCTCCTGCAGACCAGACCAGACCAGCTGCTCACCTTATTATTATTATTATTATGTAGCATAATGACACTTCATTGGTGATCATTTAAAATTCAATCTATAGTTTGATCAGAGGAGGATGGGTCCCCTTTGTGAGTCTTGGTTCCTCCCAAGGTTTCTTCCTCCAGCCTTGAGGGAGTTTTTCCTTGCCACTGTCGCCTTCAGCTTGCTCGCATTGGGCTTTGATTTAAATGTTCTGTTCTGATACTAACTATGAGAAGCTGCTTTGTGACAACGTCAGTTGTAAAAGGCGCTATACAAATAAATTTGATTTGATTTGATTTGAACTCTCTTGTCAAAACCTCATTATTCAACTTACAAAACATAGCAGAAAATCAGATCATCCCTCTCTGTCTGCTGCAGAAAAACTCATCCATGCATTCATCTCAAACCATCTTGATTACTGTAACTCTTCCCAGCAAACCCTCGACACAGGTTTAGACCTGCCAGGTCTGTCCAGCATCCTCCCCTGCCATCTGATCCATCTCACCACCAGGTGGTGATCAGTTGACAGCTCAGCACCTCTCTTCACCCGAGTGTCCAGAACATATGGCTGCAGGGCCGATGAAACGACTATAAAGTCGATCATCGAAGTGCGGCCTAGGGTATCCTGATGCCAGGTGTACTTGTGGACACCCTTATGCTCAAACATGGTGCTCGTAATAGATAAACTGTGACGGGCACAGGGGATCCAATAACTGAACACCACTCGGGTTCAGATCAGCGGGGCCGTTCCTCCCAATCACGCCCCTCCAGGTCTCACTGTCATTGCCCACGTGAGTGCTGAAGTCCCCCAGCAGAACAATGGAGTCCCCAGAATGAGTGTTCTCCAGCAACCTCTCTAGGGTCCCCAAGAAGGCCTGGTACTCTGAACTGCTCTTCAGTGCATAAGCACAAACAACAACCAGAGCCCTTTGCCCAACCTGAAGGCGCAGGGAGAGAACACACTCCTACACGGTTTAAAAACATTGGTGAATTATTTACCAGACTTTTTTTTTAATGAATTCAAAGTGAATTTAAAATTAATTAAACATGCCCACCCATGTTATTCCTCTTCTTCTCTTTTTTTAAACCTCTATTTTACAGAGAAGGTCTTACCTTAAATCCCTAATAAAATCACTCGAGATTAAATCCTTATAATAATTTTCCAGAGGAAATAAATAGGTTTTGTTTGTTTTATGGTGTTCAGTAATATTTGTACGTGTTCTAATGTTAGACAGTGTTTTTCCAGGCGATAAAGCAGTTATGTCCAGAGAAAGGGTTTCAAACCATGCGTTAGGCTCCAATAAAAACCTCAGTAAAAGCCCGGGTTCACACTGAACCTGTTTCTGAAATAAACTGCCGCCCTCTAGTGACAATTCACTGTAATGTAGATTTATTCCCACATCTTTACAGGAAAATAAATGTGTTCTCAGTATCTAGAGCCTAACACAAGTGTGTTGTGTGTGATTATTACAGTTAAGAGTAACACAGTCATTGTGTGTTCTACAAACCCCAGTTTTATTAATGCATTCATTCTACTGAAGCTTTATTTAAGAACAGTCAAAACTAATCAGAATAATATCAAATGAAATAAGAGTTGAGGAGTGTGGTGTGTTCTCTCTGTGTCTGCATGGGTTTCCTCCGGGTGACTGTCTGTGAGGAGTGTGGTGTGTTCTCTCTGTGTCTGTGTGGGTTTCCTCCGGGTGACTGTCTGTGAGGAGTGTGGTGTGTTCTCTCTGTGTCTGCGTGGGTTTCCTCCAGGTGACTGTCTGTGAGGAGTGTGGTGTGTTCTCTCTGTGTCTGCATGGGTTTCCTCCAGGTGACTGTCTGTGAGGAGTGTGGTGTGTTCTCTCTGTGTCTGCGTGGGTTTCCTCCAAGTGACTGTCTGTGAGGAGTGTGGTGTGTTCTCTCTGTGTCTGTGTGGGTTTCCTCCGGGTGACTGTCTGTGAGGAGTGTGGTGTGTTCTCTCTGTGTCTGCGTAGGTTTCCTCCAAGTGACTGTCTGTGAGGAGTGTGGTGTGTTCTCTCTGTGTCTGCGTGGGTTTCCTCCAGGTGACTGTCTGTGAGGAGTGTGGTGTGTTCTCCCTCCCTACAACAAAGTCCTCATACGTCATCAAGGGGTGGAAGACTGTGGACGGCAGAATCCCGGACAGTTTTGGAATCCCGCCTGGACGCTTGTTTTAGGTCCTGAAAAGAGGACGTGTCCGGCGAAAAGAAGACATGTCCGGCGAAAAGAGGACGTCCAGTCACCCTAGTTTTATCTACTGCTAACTATACGCTTATATACTGTTTAAACTAATGACTCTGAACATCGGGTTAGCCCAGAATCTGAAAGCTGCATTGCAGCTTCACTCCAACTGATGGAGAAATATTGGCAGGGCCCCTGTTGGCATATTTTTCAAGGCTGTGTTTCTCTTGTTGAACAGTAGGTGTCGCAAATGTTCGCTTGCTGTAATTTTCTATAATGCAGACATGGGATCATTTTGACACCTACCGTTAGAAAAGAGAAATACATCCTTGAAATATCTGTCGAAAGTAGCCCTGCCAATATTTCCCCATCTCTAATGTCCATGTGTTTTATTTAATCTGCATTAAAACACATTAATGTGTGTGTGTGTGTGTGTGTGTGTGTGTGTGTGTGTGAATCTATGTCTGTGTGCAGTTCTCTGTTCTTGATCTTCCAGAAAATGTTTGGGACTCAGTCACAATCTTCAAATCTAGGCTGAAAACTAGTTTATCTTTTGGTAGTTAATTCTCCACATAGATAAAGGCGGCAGATCCAGGGGGTCCATGGACACAGGGAATTATAGTAAACTGAGACGCTGGTGTCGTCCGCCGCTTCACGCGATCACTCAGGTTTGTTGACGGTGGAGCGGAGGGATGCCAGTGTTTCAGGATGCTCCCGTGTCTGTGTGTCCTTCTGGTTCTCTCCTTTTAGTTAAAGGTGTCATAGTCAGATCTGCTGGAGTCATTAGCCACACTCTGGAAATGTTCACATTCTCTGCTTCACAAACACCAAACAGATTCCCCCTACATTTTCCAGAGTAAATGACCACCCACCTGTCCGTCTGGACACTGATGGATGACTGTCGATCTCCTGCTCCACGCTTCAGACCAGCTGGCCAGGCTCCAGACACCACCACTGGCCTCGGAGCTGCCCCTACACTGAAGTTCTCACTGACCCCTAACTATTATCACAGTTACTATTACCACTATTATTATTATTATTATTATTATTACCACCACCATCATTTTCTTTATTTACTATTAATACTTCTATGATTGTATCAGGACACATGAGCATAACAGCAGACCTATGCAATGGTACTGTGACCTTTTGTAAGTAATGTGTAGGTAGATTGACCCGAGGAGGGTACGTCCCCCGTGTGAGCCTTGGTTCCTCCCAAGGTTTCTTCCTCAGCTCTGAAGGAGATTCTGTGTGTCACTGTTGCCCCTGGCCTCTCTCTCCTGGGGGGATTATTATTATTGTTAGTTACACTTACATAGTGCCTTTTACATACCCAAGGACACTTTACAATTGAGAGGGAAAAAATCATAGGGAGATAAAGTGTTCTGAGAAAAGACAGGATTTGAGCTGACTTTTGAAGACGTACAGAGAAGAGCAGATGGAAAAAGCAGATGGAAGTAGTTCCAAAGTGTGAGGGCAGTAAACAGTGAAACACCTGTCGCCTGTAGGAGAGCCTATATCTAGGAATTGTCAGGAACCTAATTCAGAGTATCTGAGTTTATGCACTGGGGTACAGGTTTGTAGAAGTGAGGACAGAGGAGAGGGAACAAGGCCAGGTAAGGCCTCTGAATGTACTGTGATGTGCTGAGTGTATTAGAAGGTAAGCCAAATAATAGAGAATTACAGTAGTCTAGCTGTGATGTAATGAAACTGAGAGCTTTACTGAAAAGCAGAGGGCGGAGTCTAGCTATACCATGCAGATGGAAAATGCAGACTTAGAGATTTGATATGTGAAACAAAGCTGAGAGTACAATCAAACAGGACCCAGAGGGTTTGTAAAGAGGATGATGGGCTGACAGGGATATCATCTGTAATGAGGGAACAATCTGAATAAGAAGAAATGGCTGACTTGGTACCAACAAACAGAAATTCAGCTTTTTTAGGGTTAGCTTTAACCAGTATGTTAACTCCTGAATAAAGGGTAACAGTGGGGATGGAGGGAATGATGGAGGGCAGGTGAAAGCCTGTTCTCCATTTATCTGTCCTCTTATCACCAAGGTTATCAATGCTTCACTTAGTTCAGGAATGATCCCAGCTTCTTTGAAACTGACAGCTATTTCTCCAGTTCTCAAGAGGCCTGGGTTAGATCCTGAGAATCTCATCAATTATAGGCCCATCTCTAATCCCCCATTCCTTGCTAAACTGTTGGAGCGAACAACTGCTGTAAGTGTAGTGTTTCAGGTCATAGGTCATGTATAAATACTGCACTTGAATTATTAGTAAATATTTGCAGGGGCTGCTACAATATATACTGCTATGTACATCTCTGTTACTTCTCACAGGGCAACTACTCACATTTCGTTGTGTGTGTGTGTGTGTTCAGCCACCATCATGGAAAACTGAAGTAAATATGATGTCTACCTTTGCATGCAATCAGACAGAAACTGCTTTAGAGCTTGGCATCTTTTGCAGAATAGACTCATACATATATACACACAAGGACATATAGTACGACTATCTTTAGTATAGTACGACTATCTTTACATGTGAGTTCAGTGAAAGCTTTCATTTATGCCAGATATTTTTGTTGATTTTGCTTGTTTAGATTTGTTTTGTTCATTTTTTTCTCAATAAACTGTGATAAGACGACTTCTGCCTCTGGTCTCTTCTCTTTTGACAGCTAGTGGGGGGATGACAGGTAATGGGCCTTTACCTTGACAGTGGGGAGGGGACCTTTCACCTGAGTTTTCACACTTATCTCATGCATATTCAATGTAGGAATGTGATGATGTACAGTACCTGTGACACATCACCAAGAGAAACCATTATGTATACTTACCTGTACTTACTCACCTGCATACGGGTCATGTGAGAGGGAAAAGAGTACTATCTCTTGATGCTGAGTTTTACTTACCTGGTTGAATCCATTCTCCACAGAGGGAAGGGGGAACTAGCATCTAGAAGAGGGAAAAGATATTATCTAATAAATATTGATATTATGAATGAACGTTAAACATGCCATGGCTGTAACTGAATCTTGGTACAGTTGTTAGTTCATTGTTAATTTTTATTGTGTATGAAACTTGTGTCCAAGATACTTTAACTTATACCTCTTAAGGGAATGGTATATTCTAAGGGGCGGGGCTACCTATATATATACCACACAAGGGTAAAAGAGAGAGACTCTGCTAGACCGTAGCGAGAGGAGCATAACCTAAGGGCATAATAAGACTCAATTGATTTAGTTGTCTTTATCCTTTTTGTCTCTGCTTATAGAGAATTTTCTTTTGTTAATTTTTTTGTTCACAAGGAGCGCGCGTGTATATATATTGTAAATAGTAATTTAAAGTCTGGTGTGTAAATAAAGGTGGAAGGGAACCAAAAATCGAACCTCTCGGTGTCATTTCAAGTCGACCTTATAACATCTCAGGCCTCTCGCCCGACTCTACCCATAGAGAACACCTCCCACCATTTCACTTTGCGATGGTGTAGGGGTGAGCTTTATCACAAGGAACCAGTGACTGAGAAAAACACTGTAATAATTCAGGTGTGTAGGAGTGGTCAAGGAGCAAGGGAATGAGGTATATGCAGGAGACTTTAATAACAATAAACAAAAGGTAACTAGACAGAGGTAAGATAACACTAAACAAGACTCAATACTAAATACAAAACAAAGCTAAACACTAAACAAAGCTAAACCACTAAACAAAGCTAAGCCCTAAACAAAGCTAAACCCTAAACAAAGCTTCTAAACATCAAACACAGTTAAGCATTAGACAAGGACTATACAGAACAAAGGGGTGAAACACATAGCAAGGTTAAACATAGAGCAAGGCTAAGGAACAGAGTCATTAAGCACAGACCACAAACATACATACAACACACATACAACATTGATACATTCAATGACCCACAACAAGAAACACTGAAGAGGACTATATAAAGACCACACCAACAACAGACACCTGGACACTAGATACACAAGGGAAGGGTATCACATGACCTGAGAACAAGCAGGAAGCAGACACAAGACAGGGGGAAACAGTCTTATGATGAGGGGAGCACAAACAAGAAACAATACAAAACAGAACACAAAACTAAGCACGTTACAAACACAGTGTCACCTCACATTTGTTACGTTCTAAGAATAAAACCACATCCAATTTATAAAAAATACAATCAGCAGTGTCCCAGCTAGCAAGGTAGATCTGGCCCAGTTCCAGCTGCACGTTGGCACTGTCGGCTGGCGAGGCGAATGCCACTGCAGTTAGCACACTACACGGATCAGAGCACTTTATTAAACATGGCGTATTAATCGTATGTGGCCCACATCTAAAAATAAAAGTCAATACTGGTAACTGTCTGGAAAACAATGTAATTAATGTTAAATAAATAGAGTCATTATTTTAACGTGTTAAATGCCATACAGTTATAGGTAAGCTTTGTTAATATTGTAATATTTTAGAATATTGATGTAATGACTGGGACACGAATGACAGAAATGAAGGGAGGACATTGTTATTTAAGTTTTTGAAGATGACTGGACTGGAACGACAGCTTTAAAATGAATGAACTCTGAATGAGAAAACAGAAGGTGACAGAAGTGAACCGCTGTAAAAACACAGAAGAAGACGATGATACGCACTATTTTCAGTGACCGCAGCGCGCGAGCACCTCTCACCAGCCTCAGGGAACAGCTTCATCCCATAAGTATTTCAGTTTAACCTTATATTTTTAGATACATATGTATTTTGGTATCGCCCAAATGTAGTTAACATCGTTAATGTGATGTACGTTATTCTATCAACTGCTATATGTTACATACGTAATATTGAACCGTTTTTTTTTTTTTCAAATGACAGACTTTAGCTAACCTGTTTAACTCTAGCTAGCTCTTTTTTTCCTCTGACATAGAAAACATTTAAATGACATGACACTTGCTCATACATGAGTTATTATAATTTGAGTAATTATGTGGTTTGATGGCGTATTTTACAAGACGATGTGAGCATCTTTGTGGGGTTTTATGTCCACAGAACCTCATACCTTAGTATAAGAAATAAAATAAGAAATAAACTGCTTAAACACATTAAGAAGTACTAGCTAAGTAGGTTAAAATACATTCTCAAACTCAGTGCTGGTTTCTGGTGTAATGTAATGTGATTTTGGGCTAGTGATTAATGGGTTGAAGGAGGTTATATTGAAAATGATAGAAGCATATTCACTGAGAGAAAAAAAAATCATGTGAAGTAGTTTATTTTGGAGTTAGTTAAATTTTTCAAAATTATCTATGAACATGAACTAATTAATTTTCTTTGTGTAATTAAGTAAAGATGGACTGCAGTAAGAAAACTAGTGGGCAGTGAAAAATGCAGGTGGGCAGGGAGAAACGCAGATAGGTTAATTTAAAGGCTAAGCACCACTTAATGGACCTCCATGAATATTTCACATTATTGTAGTTACTGACATATATAAGTATGAATTAAAATGAAAATAGCAGCTTAATTTGCTTTAAAACTGACAATTTTATTAAATTGCCGAAAAAACCAAAGCATAAAATCATGTTTCCTTTCAGTCACTTAGTTAGGAACTCAAACTCCACTGTATTTATTTGTTTGACACTTTCATAGAGATGCTGCTTAGCCTTTAAGTTATTTAGATGAGATCTTTAGCATCAGTTGTAGCATAATCATTTGTATAACCGTTTGTACTACAACCTGATCATCTTTTACATTTGAAGTTCTGTAGTTAATGAATCTGCATGAATAAGCATTTTACAGTTTTTCGTTAAATATTTTTAAAGAAAATATATTGAAGAGAACAGAACATGTACATAATCTCTATATGTTTAATTATAGAGCTGGAATTCAACAAGGAGTACAACTGAGGTGACTGCACTTGAGTGTTCTTTCACTACACTGCACATCCTGAAGACCCTTGTTGTCCAGGCTGCCAGAGATGAGGATACGGCTGATATCTCCATCATTGTTGAGGGCAGTGAGGTATTGACAAAGTGTGAAAACACAGCAGAGGCTTGCAAACTGTTGATGGAACTGATGTATGCCATGAATAAGTGTCAAATGTGTACTTCCACACATTTCAGGAAACTCAAACTGTTTTAAAGTACACTTCTGCCATTTTTTATTTTTTTTCTAAACCTACTGGTGAAATATTTTTGTTTTTGTAAGTGTTTTATTATATGGCCTTAGCGTAGTACATGAATAACATATTTTTAAAGAAAAGTCTGAATGTAAAAGGCAGTTCTTAGGGTGTAAATCCAATTGTTTCTTTGAAAAACAGGATTTGAATGTTAATTGGGTTTAGGAAGTCATGACACTGCCAATTTCAAATTTCAATGTCAGTTATAAATGTATTTTCTATGCATTGATTTTATGTACTGTTTATATACATTGCAATTGCTTTATGTTTACATTGTTTCAAGGTTGTATGAAAAGCACACTTACTAATATTACATTGTCAGATATGTTGTCATTGTGGTGGTACTCTCAATTGTACATATTTTTGCATTTAATTAGGGAACATTATTATATTATTATTGTAGATTTTAAAATGTGTTGATTTCATACACCCTGTTTCATCTCCAAGACTTTTATTATGTTTTTTGTTATATGACATTTCTATAATGAAATATTACAAACATGTATCTCGCCCTCTGGAGAAGAGAATGCAATGGGGGCAAAAATTTCCTGAATTTTGCTAGCTGGGGTGTGGCCAACACCCATGTTTACAAAGTTCTGACCACAAAAGTCTTGTCAAGAAATGTTTAGAACGTGTTTTTTCACAATATTTCAGAAATCAGGTTTTTGGAAAGTCTAAGTTTAGAGTAAATTTAATAAAAAACATAGATGTATGACACTCTTACTGATTCATTATTGTTGTTGCAGAGATTATTCTGAAGAAAAGCATGTGTAACACTTTGGGAAGAAATAATTTGAGATGGGTGTAATTTGTAAAAAAAATCAAGGCCTGTCAGACTACACCAGAGTGTCTGAAAACCATTGCTGTCTCAGTACTGTGATGACAGTGAAAACCAATTGGAATGTCTCAAAGACAAAGCTTCAGAAGAGAGTTTGGAGCAGGGTCATGTAGACAAGATGAAACTGTAGAGATTATATGTGATACAATACTATGCAAAATGTACTTTCATCAGAGAACATAACTTTGGACCACTCAGCAGCAGTCCAGTCCTTTTTGTCTTTAGCTCAGACGAGACACGTTTGACGCTGTCTCTTGTTCAAGAGTGACTTGACACAAGGAATGCGACGCTGAAACCCATGTCTTGAATATGTCTGTGCATGGTGGTTCTTGCTTTTACACTTTTTTCTACCACATCTTTTCCTTCCCTCCACCTCTGTATTAATGTGCTTGGACACAGAGATCTATGAACAGCCAGCCTCTTTAACAATGTTATTTTGTGTCTTGCTCTGCTTGTGTAAGGTGTCAATGGTCATCTTTTGGACAACTGTCAAGTCAGCAGTCTTCCATTTAAAGGCCTTTGCAGGTGTTTTGAGTTAATTCGCTGATTACAGTGTGGCACCAGGTGTCTTCAATATTGAACCTTTTCATAATATTCTAATTTTGTGAGATACTGAATTTGGGGTTTTCATTAGCTGTCAGTAACAGCGCCCTCTATAATTATTGGCACCCCTGGTTAAGAAGCATTCTTTGGCTTCTAATAAATTATTTTAAAAAAAGTAATATAGGACAACAACCTCCTTTTGCCAACAAGACAGCACTTAATCTTCTCCTATAACTATTCACAAGATGGGAGAATACAAAAAGAGGGATCTTCGACCATTCCTCTTTGTACAACCTCTCTAAATCATCCAGAGTCCTGGGTCTTCTCCTACGCTCTCTCCTCTTCAGCTCACTCCACAGGTTTTCTATTGGGTTGAGGTCTGGGGACTGAGATGGCCATGAGAGGAGCTTGATTTTGTGCCTTGTGAACCATTTTTGAGTAAATTTGGCCACATGTTTAGGGTCATTATCTTGCTGAAAGATCCAGTGGCGACCCATTTTCAGCTTTCGGTGAGAGGCCTCCAGATTCTGATTCAAAATGTCCTGATATTTCAAAGAGTTCATGATCCCATGTGTCCTTACAATGTTCCCAGGTCCTTTGGAGGAGAAACAGGCCCACAGCATCACTGATCGTCCCCCATACTTAACAGTAGGCATGAGGTGTTTTTCTGCGTACTCATCCTTGGTGTTACGTCAGACCCACTTAGAGTGTTTGTTGCCAAAAATCTTTGGTCTCATCTGACCAAAGCACACAGTCCCAGTATAATCCCAGTACCGCTGGCAAACTTCACCGGTTTACGCTTATAAATCAGAAAAGGCTTTCTCCATGCATGCCTCCCAAACAGCTTGTTGGCATGTAGATAGCACCTGATGGTTGTTTGGGAGACCTCGTAACCCCAAGATGCTACCATTTGATTCAATTCTCTTACAGTGAGCTTTGAAGAACTTTTTACTTCTCTTACTATCCTTCTCACGGTGTGTGGTGTCAAGATACATTTGCGTCCTCTTCCAGGCTTGTTTGTCACGGTTCCAGATGTTTGTCACAGTTCCAGATGTTTGTCACAGTTCCAGATGTTTGAACTTTTTGATGATTGCTCTGACTGTAGATAAGGACATCTGCAGGTGGGTGGCTATTTTCTCGTAGCCATTGCCTGATTTATGAAGGTCACACTTTTTTATGAAGTGTGTTTACACTACAGTAGAAATGACATAAATGGTTCAAATACATTTATTTTCAAGAAATTGTTAAGAATGCCAATAATTGTGGAACAGGTCATTTTATGGAAAATAATTATTTCTTAGTCAGGATTTTCTCTTTATTCTTTTTTTTCCACTTGAATTGAAGGATGCTATTTATATAACTTGTTCTCAGAGTGAGATTATGCTTCTGCAATAAAAAATTAATTTATTTTAAGGCTTTTAACACATTTTAACTAGGGGTGCCAATAATTATGGAGGGTGCTGTATAATCATTAAATTAAAAGAAATAAACACTTGAAATATATCAATCTGTGTGTAATGAATGAGTATAATATACAAGTAGAATGGAATTACTGAAATAAATCAACTTTTTTATTTGTAGTAAACTCATCCCTTAGCCTGGGCCATGTACCCAAAGCTTTTAAACTAGCAGTTATTAAACCTCTGATCTAATTTAATAAGCTAGCACATGTCTAATTACAAGCCTATTTCTAATCTGCCATTTCTATCCAAGATCTTAGAAAAAGTTCATATCTACATAAGAATCATATATATGAAAAATTCCAATCAGGATTCAGGCCACATCATAGCACTGAGACAGCTCTAGTCAAGATAACGAACAAATTCTTCTTGCCTCTGATCAAGGCCACATTTCCCTGTTGGTGCTTCTTGACCTTCGATACGATAGACCACAATATTCTATTAGAAAGGTTAGAAAACATTACAGGGAATTACAGGGACAGCCCTATCATGGTTCAAATCTTACTTAACGGAATGTTATCAATTTGTAAAAGTAAACAATTTATCTTCCAATTTGGAATTCTGCAAGGCTCTACTTTAGAACCGTTATTAATTACAATATACGTTACCGCTAGGCACAGTTATAAGAAACCATGACATTCACTTTCACTGTTACGCAGACGACACACAATTGTATATTTCAGCCAAGCCCGATGACAAACACAGATTACAGAAAATAGAGGATTGTGTGAATGATTAGATAGGACAGAGGGAGTTTTTCTTGCCACTGTAACCCTGGCCTCGCTCACGTGGGGATTTTTACATTCTTTATAGTGTTTACATTTTTACATGTCATGTCAAATCTTTGTCTTTACTGGAATGCTGTGAAGCTGCTTTGTGACAACATCAGTTATAAGAAACGCTATACAAATAAATTTGATTTGATTTGACCCTTTACTGACACCGGGGGTTTGTAATCACATTAGATCAGTGTCCAGTGCAAACCGACTAGAGAGCAGCAAATAGTGCAGAAACATCTACTGAATTTTATGAAAAGTGTTTTTTGATCACAGTCGTGAACGTTGCCTTCAAGTCTCTGTCTAGGGCTGTGGAACAGGGAGCAGTTACACAGCTCTTTTAGCCCTTTTTCATTCATTCATTTTCTGTAAGTGCTTATCCAGTTCAGGGTCACGGTGGGTCACATTTTCTTCTGTTTATGTTTCGGTTTGAAAACCTCAGCTCTTGCAAAGTAAAACACGTTCATTTATAAAAATATGTTTAATTGTCTGGGGTCCTTTATTTAAAATGCTGTGACACAATAATTTTGTCTGTTTTTATGCAGTGCTTTTCTACCATTGAGCAGCTGTGTGGCCTGCTGTCTTCTTAGAATTGACAGAATTGTCTACAGAGTGTTGTCACTGGTCTAAATATCAGTGAAAGGTTTCAGAACGTCTTACTTCTCTCAGCACCTCTTTCATCCTCACACACATGCAGTCATGGGGAGAGCATTTTTAATGAACCAGAAAGCATTTTAAAAATGGTTATAGTGAAGAAACTCAGATAAAGTAAATGTATGTTGCACAACAAGACTGAATGTGAGCCGGTTCAAGAGTTCTTTCGACTATGTGACGTACAAACTCGGGTAAAATTACCATTACCATTTTTGACAATTCTGACTTTGACACCACTATTCCAGTACTGTAACATGTCAGAGTGTGGTGTAAAAGGAAATGGTACAGAGGACCATGATTTTACTTGGTTCTTATGGATTTTTTTCACTCTATCGTAATGTAAAACATACACATATAATTACATAATTACAACACTGCAGAATTACTGAAGACTGTTTATTCAGTAATTTTCAGTATTTTAGTGAAAGTTTATTATGCAGCACTTTGTTAATTTTCTTATTAACTTCCTGTGTACATGTACCGCATAAATGTGAAAGTGTGTGTGTTTGTAGAACCGTAATCCAGATCTCTTGTTCTTTACAATGTTCCTTTTAACCTAAGCACTTAAAACCTGATGAGCATTTCAGTATAATTAAACTAGACAGTGTTGGTACTTACCATCATGTTACCCGTGTTTGTACCTCACATAGTCAAAAGAACTCTTGAGACACAGATTGGCTGCGGATCTGGACTCGAGAGCCTTCAAATCTAAAGAACTGGCTCACAACCTTGGTGTATTAATGGACTCAGATCAGTTTTAGTCTCATATTAAAGCGGTTACTAGATCAGCATTTTACCATCTTAAGAACATCAGAGATTTTCTGACTAAACCAGAGCTGGAGAAACTTATCCATGATTTTATTTCTAGCATTGATTACTGTAATGGTCTCTTAACTGGACTTCCACAAAAGACCATTAAACATCTTCAGCTGATTCAAAATGCAGCCCCAGAGTCTCCCTCGGAGCAAAAGAAGAGAATACATCACCCCCCCCCCCTTCATCCTCAAATCCTTACACTGGAGACCAGTCTTTTACAGAATAGACTTTAAGGTGTTATTACTGGTCTATAAATGTCTTAATGGGGTAGGAACAGTGTATTTATCAGATCTGCTACAGAGATATGAGCCGAGCAGAGCTCTCAGATCTTTAGGAACTAGACTTAGTCTTGCCTCAGGTCAAAACTAAACATGGAGAGGCAGCGTTTCTAAAGTGTCTGAAGCCCTGACTTTAGACACTTTTAAATCAAGGCTTCAAACATTCCTGTTTGAGCAGCTACAGCTCAGTTTAAAACACTCTGCACTTTTATTCTGTAACAGCACTTCAGTTCTTTTCTTTTATTATATCATTTTACATTGTTTTAATAATTTTTAATCATTTACTCATTTTAATCTTTTTATGTAATTGTTTTATTGGACTTTTATGATTTTTAAAATAAATAAAATCAAAATAAAACAAGCACATTACGTGCACTTTTGCAATGTTCAGAAATGTTTCGTACACAACAAGAACATTCTTCAGCTTTTGAAACTTGGGTGTATCTCATGCTCTATTTGTCAGAACAAACAAAGGGCACCTTGCCTGAGGTAGGTTGGTAAGTTCATCCATTTCAAGACTGCCTTCTAGGATGATCCTGACACTTGAAGGGTTCAGTAGAGGTGATGCCTGGTTTTGGACCAATGACCTGGAAATCTGCATCATCCAGAGTCTATAGAGAGTGAGAGACAAAAAACAGTGTTGAGTGTCAATTACAATTTGTCTAAATATAGACAGAAAGACAGAGGTCTATAGATAAATAGTTAGCTGTAGATGAACAGATAGATAGACAGGTGTAGCTAGACAGTCAGGTGTAAAGAAATGGACAGATAAAGAAAAGATACTCACAGAGCTACTTATGAAGAACTTAGAGCCTTGAGGGGACTTCCAATGATGTGTCTATGGCTGTTAGCTCAGGGTTCTGGAAGAGCGTGACATGCATGAGATAATTTGGGTTTTATTTCTCCAGGTTTTAAGAAATTTGTCTCTGACATTTTTGCCTTAAGTTATGGTCATATTTCTATATTTATTTTCAGAAACAGTATAATGTACAAAGTTTAAATAATTTAATATTAATTTTTAATGTTCCTGATGCTACCAAGGACAAGGCTCAATCCTTGTGCTCTCTTCACACAGAGAAAAGAAAAAATATCTGCATTTCCAATAACTTTATCTGTGAGGCTGGTAATGTCTGATATTAACTCTGAGGCCCAGAACATTTAACGAAGTAAAGGAAACTGTTAACCTCAGCCAAACCACTAGGACCAGCACAGATTAAGAATATAAAAGTTCATTTGTCTAGTTAGAAAACTGTGTTTGGTTTACAGCTGAACACAAACCACCTTTACACTTTGTAATGACTCTAAAATTCACACACTGTAATTAATTTTCTAACATAAGATAAGCATAAAATAATTTTTTCTTTTCAGTCACTTACTTATGGAAAACAACTCACCAATTTCCAGAGCTTGAGGGAAAAAAAGAGCTTGAGGGAAAAGAAAGACATCTTGTTTGTGTGACTGTAATTAGCTCTTCTCTGAAGAAAAGAAGAAATGAAATCTATGTCCTAAAAAGGTATTTGCCCAAGGAAAAAAGTAAAATGCAGAAAACACCAAATCTTATTGTGTAAAAATGAGAAAAAGGCTTCCAAACTTGTACAGGGTCTTCCACAAAACAAACCAAGACTAGACTCATTGGAACTGGCCAATGAAAATCTGGCAAAGTGCTATAGGGTGTGGTCCTGGCTACAAATTGATATTTTAAGTTCGTTCAAATTAAAAATATTAGTGCAGTCAGTTATTCTCTCAAAATAGGAGCACATACTAAAACATTTTAAATAATGCAAAAAAATATAATTTCTTTTGAGTAGTGGTTACTCAAACTGTTCCCATAGAAACAATCTACAGGTTAATAGTGTGGGTTTAAAAAGAGCGTCTCAGAGAGGCAGAGTCTTGCTTGGCTTTTCCTCCACTGTAGTTTCCTGAAGCTGTTCCTTTCTTTCCACTCTGTGGTCCATCAGTGTCCCTGAGATTACACATTTACTTTTTTATTTTTTATTACCATCCACCGAATATTATAAATATAATTTTATAAAAATTCAATGATAACATGTATATATTTAAACATTACTTTAAAATGGATCATTTCAATCTATTCACAAGCTCAGGACAATGTAAATTAGTCTCATCAGCAAACTACACTCACTCACACACACACACACACACACAGCCACAGAGACAACACACACACACACACACACACAGCAAAGATTTTAAAGGTGGTTCCTCTGAAAATAAAAATGAAGAAATCTTTTCTGCAGAGAAATGAACAAATCTAGTATCCATCCATCCATCCATTATCCACCGCTTATCTGAGTCCGGGTCGCGGGGGAAGCAGTCAGAGTAAAGAACCCAGACCTCCCTCTCTCCAGCCACTGATCCCAGCTCCTCCGTGGGTATACCGAGGCCTCCTCCCTGTTAGACATGCCAGGAACACCTCACCAGTAAGGCGTCCAGGAGGCATCTGGACCAGGTGCCTGAACCACATCAACTGACTCCTCTCGACGTGGAGGAGCAACGGTTACACTCCAAGTCTCCCCCGGATGTCTGAGCTCCTAACCCTGTCTCTAAGGGAGGGTCCAGACACCCTGCGGAGAAAACTCTTTTCAGCCGCTTGTACCCACGATGTCATTCTTTCGGTCACTATCCAAAGCTTGTGACCATAGGTGAGGGGGACGTAGATTGAACGGTAAATCGAGAGCTTTGCTTTTCTGCTCAGCTCTCTCTTCACCACAACGGACCGGTACAGAGCCCGCATTACTGCTGACGCTGCACCGATCCACCGATCTCCTGCTTCATCTTTCCCTCACTCGTGAACAAAACCCTGAGGTATTTAAACTCCTCCACTTGAGGCAAGATCTCACTTCTAACCTGGAGAGAGCACTCCACTCTTTTCTAACTAAGTACCATGGACTCAGATTTGAAGGTGCTGATTCTCAACCCTACCGCTGCACACTCAGCTGGAAGCTGGTCCAGCAAGAGCTGTAGGTCCCAGCTCGATGAAGCCAACAAGACCACATTATCCACAAAATCAGACATGGGCTCCTGAGACCACCGATCCGGACTTCTTCCCTCACTTGGCTATGCTGAGAAATTCTGTCCATAAAAATTATGAACAGAACCCTTGACAACGGGCAGCCCTGATGGAGTCAAACTCCAATTGGAAACCAGTCAGACTTACTGCCAGCCATACGAACCAGACTACTGCTCTGTTTATACAGGCACTGGATGGCTTGTAGCAAAGAGCCCAATACCCCATACACCCAGAGCAACCCCCACAGAATATCCAGAGGGACATGGTGGAATGGCTTCTCCAGATCTACAAAACTGTGATGGGCATAGGGGATCCAATAACTGAACACCACTCTGATTCAGATCAGCGGGGCTGTTCCTACCAATCATGCCCCTCCAGGTCTCACTGTCAACAAATGTATAGAAAAAATAAAGAATAATACTTTGCGAGCTTAAGAGGTGTTTAGCTACTGTTGTTACTGCAGCTGCTGCCGCTGCTGAGGTCGGGTTTCTCTCTTTTATGGATCTGCTCGTGTGCTTTAAGGTGGCCTGACTGGCTGAAGCTCTTGCCGCAATGGCAGCAGTTGAAGAGCTCCTCACCCATGTGAACTTGCTGGTGGTGGCGGAAACTCATCTCCTTGGCGAAGGTCTTGCCGCAGTGCGAGCAGCAGAAGGGCCTTTCCCCGGTGTGGCTCAGCTGGTGGGCTTTCAGTTCCTTTGACTGGCAGAAGATCTTGCCTCACTTGGTGTCACCCGTGTGGACCCTCTGGTGCGAGTGGAGGTGGTGCACCTTGGTGAAGCCTTTGAGGCAGTGGGCACAGGTGTAGGGCTTCTGCCCCATGTGGATGAGCTGGTGTCTCTTCAGGTTGCCTGCATGGCCGCACTCTTGAAGCTCTTGCCACACTGCAAGCAGGTGTAAGGCCTCTCTCCGGTGTGGATTCACTGGTGAGTTTTCAGGTTACCCAAAGTGCTGAAGTCTTTGCCGCACTGCATGCAGGTGTCTCCCGTGAGATTGCAAGGTATGCGAGAGTGCGATTTTGTGCCGGCCTTGGGGCCCTTACCTGCCTCGGCCAACCGCAGCTCGTACAGGTGTCCTGTCTGGACCTCGGGGTCCATCTTGACCATGCCTTCATTTGGGTGCAGCTTGTTGAGCTCAGTGCGCAGTTCCGCCATGTGCATAGACTCTAGGCCAGGGGTCTCAAACTCAATTTACCCGGGGGCCGCACGAGGTAGAGTCTGGGTGAGGCTGGGCCGCATCAGGTTTTCCACAAGAAACGCTCTTACAAAAACATTCCAATGTTATCAAATGTCTTTATTTTTATTTTTTAACACAAAATAAGATGAAAAAATAAATAAATTAACAATTCATAAGAAAAAAAATAAAATCAATCAGTAATAAATAAATAAAATGAAAATAATAATAATGATAATAATAATAATAATAATACAGCAGATATAGAACACTGAAGAAACCACATATAGTTGCTGACTAGAGAAATGTAATTATTATTATTCAGATTCAAATGTCTGTATTAACAGTTCTTTAACCTTTAACTTTCTGAATATGAATGGAACATTGAACATAAACAGTTATGAACATGGCTTCTTCTGCCTACTTCTTACTGCTAGAGATCTGGCAGCGCTTCCTCTTGCATAGCCGAGCCACATTTGGCTTAAGGGAGGAGGCAGTTGAGACCCTCAGTAGGGCTTGAAGATGCTCGTCAGTAAGTCTGGACCTGTACTTGGACTTATTGAAGTTCACGGTAGAGAAGAGCTTTTTGCACAAGTATGTGCTCCCTAAAAGACACATGGTCCGCTTGAACATTCGGGAAAGCTCAGGGATCCTGGGAGGCAATTCTCTCAAAAATTGCCCAAGCTTGTCTGCTTTTCCACTCACCTCCCTGAACTTGGCTCTGAGTTCAGAGTTGCACTGCAGGTCAATGAGCTCCATTTGAAGCACAGGGGGGGCATCTTGCACATCAAAGGAGAAGGGGTCCGCAAAAATTTGAAATGCGGCTCTGTGCGTCTTTAAGTCTGCAAATCTATAATCAAACTCCTCCTGTAGCATCAAAATGGCATCCACATACTTCTCACCACTGAATGGTGTGCCTGCATCCATGAGTGCCTTGCATGCTGGGAAATGGCAAAGGTTTGTTTGAGAAAGCTGGGCTTTCCATAACATAAGTTTCGCAGAGAATGCTCTCACGTTGTCATAGGCAGCACTGACAAGTTGCCCCTGGCCTTGTAACTTCTTGTTCAGTACATTAAGCTCATGTGTAATATCAACAAGAAAAGCTAAGTCCATGAGCCATTTGGGATCACTTAGCACGGGAACAGCAACCCCATCTTTCTCCATGAAGGCTTTCACTTCCGCTGTCAACTCAAAAAATCTCTTCAATATGTTTCCCCTGCTGAGCCAACGTACCTCGGTGAAGTAGAGCACATCCCCATATTCTGACTCCATTTCCTCTAATAAAGCACGGAACCTTCTGTGCTTTAAGCTCCTGGATCTGATTTGTTGATGCATTTCACAACTACAGACATCACATTGTCAAACCTCAGGCATTTGCTGCAAAGGGCCTGCTGATGGATAATGCAGTGCAGAGCAATGGCCTCCTCCACACTCTCCTCTTCCAGTTTTTTTTTAACAAGTGCCACCAGTCCATTTTTCCTCCCTGTCATTGATGGCGCTCCATCGGTTGTTATTCCAACAAACCTCTTCCATGGCAAACCGGCATTCTCAATGGCATCACACAGCTGGTGAAATATCTCCTGAGCGGTGGTCTGGCCATGCATTGGAATTACTGTGAGCAACTCCTCTGTAACTTCAAAATTGTCATCAACACCACGGACATAGATTGCGAGCTGGGCAGTGTCGGTGTTGTCTGTGGACTCATCAAGAGCGACTGAGTATACACTGAAACGTTTTGCTTTCTCACACAGTTGATCATAAACGCCACTTGACAGGTCAGAAATGCGCTCTGCCACGGTGTTGGCAGAAAGGCTGATGTTGCTAAACTGACCTTTCTTTTCTGGACAGACAATACTTGCAGCCTGTAATATGCACTTTTTGACAAATTCACCTTCTATGAATAATAATAATAATAATAATAATAATACATTTTATTTAATAGCGCCTTTCTAACACTCAAGGACACTTTACAATTACAACAGCAAAGAAATAAAATAAATACATTTATACATAAAATACAAGTAAAAGAAACGATTAAAATATGACACAGTTAAAAACATGGATCAGTTAAACA
The DNA here is from genome assembly GCF_029633855.1 of Hoplias malabaricus. Classification (NCBI taxonomy): domain Eukaryota; kingdom Metazoa; phylum Chordata; class Actinopteri; order Characiformes; family Erythrinidae; genus Hoplias; species Hoplias malabaricus. The sequence continues at coordinate 51,962,906 of NC_089805.1, forward strand.
TTAAAAGCAATCTTGTACAGGTGAGTTTTTATTGAGGATTTGAACTGTAGAAGTGAGTTCATGTTCCTTATGTCAGGTGGCAGCGAATTCCAAAGCGACTGAAAGCTCTACTCCCCATGGTAGTGAGACGAGCGCAGGGGACAGTCAGGTGAATAGAGGAGGAAGATCTGAGAGTGCGAGATGGAGTAGTGACAGTGAGAAGATCAGAGAGATAGGGTGGGCCGAGGTTATGGATGGCTTTGAAAGTGAGTAGAAGGATTTTATAGTCTATACGGAACTTGATTGGGAGCCAGTGGAGTTGAAACAGTACAGGAGTGATGTGGTGGAATGAAGGGGTTTTTGTGATGATACGGGCAGCTGAGTTTTGAACCAATTGAAGCTTATGGAGAGATTTGTGTGGAAGACCAAAAAGCAGAGAATTGCAATAGTCAAGGCGGGAAGTCACGAGGCTGTGCACGAGGATGGCAGAGGTATGTGGTGTAAGGGCAGGACGAAGGCGACTGATATTACGTAGATGAAAGTAGGCGGACTGGGTAATTTTATTGATATGTGATTTAAATGATAAAGAATTGTCGAGGATGACACCCAGGCTTTTTATCTGAGAGGAAGGGAAAACAGATGTGTTATCAATGTCAATTAAGGGACTGTTAGTTTTTGAGAGTATTGATTTAGTGCCAACAAGTAGAACCTCAGTTTTATCACAGTTTAGTTTTAATAGATTTGCAGTGAACCAGGATTTTATTTCTGTCAAACAATCAGTAAGGGTGGAGAGTGGGATGTGGAGAGTGGGTTTACAGGAGAAATAGAGCTGGGTGTCATCTGCATAACAGTGGAAGCTAATGTTGTGTTTTCAAAAGATATGGCCAAGGGGAAGGAGATAGATAATGAAAAGAAGGGGCCCCAAAACAGAGCCCTGGGGCACACCTGAAATAACAGGGAAAGATTGAGAAGTAAATGATTTGATATGAACGAACTGAGTGCGGCAAGAGAGATATGATTTAAACCAGTTTAGGGGAGTTTGAGTGATTCCAATGGAGGAAAGTCTGTTTAGGAGGGTCGAATGCTGCACTTAAGTCAAGGAGGATAAGGATGGAGAGTAGTCCTGAATCGACCGCCATAAGGAGGTCATTTGTGACTTTTATAAGGGCGGTTTCCGTGCTGTGTAGTGGGCGGAATCCAGATTGGAACTGTTCATAGAGGTTATTATTTTTTAAGTGATTGTGGAGTTGCGAAGCTACTACCTTTTCTAGAATTTTTGATATAAAGGGAAGATTAGAGATGGACCGTAGGTTATTAAAATCAGTGGGGTCTGAGCCGGTTTTTTTTCAGAATTGGAGTTATTGCAGTAGTTTTAAAATGAGCAGGAACAGTCCCAGTGGAAAGGTAAGAGTGTGTAATATTGGTGATGATGGGGACTAGTGAAGGCTGACAGGCTTTCACTAGGACTGAAGGGAGAGGGTCTAGTATGCAGGTGGAAGGCTTTAGCTTCTGGATGATATCAGAGATATCTGAGGTAGTGGGAAGCTGAAAGGCAGACCAAGAATGAGCAGAAGGAGAAAAATCAGGGAGCAAACTGGGAGTGGATTGTACATTAAGAAGGTGGTGGATTGTATGGATTTTGTCAGTGAAGAATGACATGAGTGAGTTACAGAAATCAGTAGAGTACAGGTGAGATGGGATAGAGTCCGGGGCTTGGGTAATACTTTTATATAATGAGAAAAGTGACTTGGCATTACCTTCATTAGAGCAGATTATATCAGTATAATGATTTGTTTTTGTATGGATAATACATTCCTTATATTGTAACATATGATTTTTATACATTTCCTTATGAACAGATAGTCCGGTTTTCTTATAGAGCCGCTCTAGCTTCCGTCCTTTGGCCTTCATAAGCCGAAGTTCGGGTGTAAACCAAGGGGCTGAATTTGTGAAGGTTACTGACTTAGTTTTTAGTGGGGCTAGTGAGTCAAGTACAGAATGAAGACCAGTGTTATAGCGAGCAATAAGGTCGTCAAGGGTGGTTAGGTGATGAGTGTCAAAGATGGAGTTAATACTAGAGGAGAGCAAATCCAAATTAATGTCCTTAATATTTCGGAAAGAAATGAAGCGGGGAAGTTTGGTGACATTTAGTAAAAGACTGACATTGAATGAGAGGAGGAAATGATCAGTTATTGGGAGTTCATCAGCTGTAAGGTCCAGAGGAGAGACACCTGAGCAGCAAATTAAGTCCAGAATATGACCCTTGGGGTGAGTGGGAGCATTGGTGTACTGCCGAAACCCAAAACCCTCAAGACAGCACATAAAATCTTTGGTGAGAGGGTTGTTTATGTTGTCCATATGAATATTAAAATCACCCAGCACGATGTTATTAGGTGACAGGGTTGACAGGTGTGTGAGTAGAGTGGCAAAGTCATAGAATGGCTTTCCTGCTTTAGCAATCATCTCACGAACCACGTAGCTAGCTTCGACTGCTGCATTATTCTCTTTGGTTGCTTTCTTAAAGAAATCTTGTTGCCTCAGTAGACATGTTTTAAGATTAGCAACCCGGTTGTCTCTCTCATCTTCCTGGTATTTTGCATACTCCTCAGCATGTCTAGTTGTGTAATGACGTTTCAAATTGTACTCTTTGTGCACTGCAACTTTCTCTGTGCAAATAAGACACGTCGGGATGCCCCTGTGCTCAACAAAGAAATATTGCACTTCCCACTTTTCCTGAAATTGTCTGTGCTCATCACAAATCTTTCTCTTCACTGCAGGCTTTGAAAAAGACATGTTTGGGGCTGTATAATATATATAATTCCACTTGGTGTTGCTGTGGCGTTGAAGTTTCCGTTTCAGTGTTTAGCCGATGAGTCTTTTCCACTTCTTTATCTGTCCCGTTGAGCAGCAACTTCCGGGTTCAGACTGGACGCCGAAGCGCGTGAAGCGAAAAGCGGGATGCATATATTCCAGAAAATGTTCGGGACTCAGACACAGTCGCAATCTTCAAATGTAGGCTAAAAACTCATTTGTTTAGTTTATCATTTGGTAGCTAATGCTCCCCCATAGATAAAGGCGGCAGATCCGGGGGGTGCATGGACACGGGGAATTATAGTAAACTGAGACGCTGGTGCTGTCGTCCCAAAACTAATTCCATCCCTTTACATCTTTCCGAGTAAACGACTGCCCACCTGTCTGTCTGGACACTGATGGATGACTGTCGAGATCCTCCTCCACGCTTCAGACCAGCTGCCCACGCTCCAGCAACCACCAAGTGCCTTGAAGCTGCCCCTACACTGAAGTTCTCACGGACTACTAACTATTATCACCAGTAGATTGACCAGAGGACGATGGGTCACCCCTTGTGAGCCTTGGTTCCTCCCAAGGTTTCTTCCTCAGCTGGGGGAGATTTTTCTTGCCACTGTCGCCCCTGGCTTGCTCACTTGAGGGCTTTACAATTTGTTTTTACATTTCATTTCAAATCTTGTCTTACTGGAATTTTGTGAAGTCGCTTTGTGACAACATCAGTTGTGAAAAGCGCTATATAAATAAATTTCATTTGATTTGATTTGATTAGAGAACACAGCTACACACACAATAAACACACAGCTCCCTGGTGTAGTAGCACTGAAGGTCGGCGTGCTGCTCTGATTTGATGTACTCCAGGCTGTCGGGCACATGGGTGATGTAGTCGAAGACGAGGCTGGGTTCGCCGCTGATCTCCATCTTGATCTGCTCAGAGCCCAGCTCAGCCGTGCTCAGTGGCTGGATCTCTGAGAGGTCCACCATGTGGATGGAATCCAGGTCCAGCTCAGCCTTGACGCAGGGCAGCATGGCCATGGGCTCTCCAATGCCTGAGGTGAGTGTGCTGTGAAAGGTTTTAGAAGGTTTTGTTTCTCTCAGCACCTCATTCTTCCTCTCGTTGTGATCTGACCTTCTGTGAATCTTAGTGCCAGGCTGCCACTGTAAATAAGAAGCTGTTCTTAATGACTCTCTAGGTTAAATAAACAAAATAATCATAGTCTATTAGACATTGCCACAGTTGTCTTCAGCTGCTCAGCTGGGGCTCTCTGATTCACACAGTGGAGCTGGACGAGATGAGTGACGAGACTAAGAAGAACACCCTGAAAATACATTTTCTAAACTCTTACCACAGCAACACACCTATGTCACATGGACCAGACGCCCGAACCACCTCAACTGGCTCCCCTCAACGTGGAGGAGCAGTGGCTCCACTCTGAGTTTCTCCCAGATGTCTGAGCTCCTAACCCTGTCTCTAAGGGAGAGTCCAAATGGCCTGCTGAGAAAACTCAATGTCATTCCTTCTGTCACTACCCAAAGCTCGTGACCATAGGTGAGGGTTGGGACGTAGATTGAACATTGCTTTTCTGCTCAGCTCTCTCTCACCACAATGGACCGGTACAGAGCCCGCATTAATGCTGACGCTGCACCAATCCGCCTGTCAATCTCCCGCTCCATCTTTCCCTCACTCGTGAACAAGACCCAGGGGTGTTTAAACTCCTCCACTTGAGGCAGGTTCTCACTTCCAACCTGGAGAGAGCACTCCACCCTTTTCTGACTCAGTACCATGGACTCAGATTCGGAGGTGCTGATTCTCATCCGTACCACTTCACACTCAGCTGCAGACTGGTCCAGCAAGAGCTGTAGGTCCCGGCTCGATGAAGCCAACAAGACCATGTCATCCGCAAAAAGCAGACAGGGGATTCTGAGACCTTCAATCCAGACACCTTCCGCCACTCTGACTTTCCGGTGAAGAGAGGTGCTGAGCTGATCACCACCTAGAGATCGGTTTCAGAGCCCATACTCTGTGTCGAGGTGAGCCCAACTATATCAAGCTGATACCTCTGAAGGTCACCCACCAGCTCAAGCTCCTTTCCCACCAGAGAGGTTACATTCCATGTTCCAAGAGCCAGTTTCATTAACCGAGGATCAGAACGCCAGGGTCCCTGCCCTCAGCTTCCACCCGCTCCACGTTGCACCAGACCCAGATTACTACCTAAAGGTATTATTAATTATAATTAGAGATTTCTTGACAAAACAAAATCCTCCAAATATGAATCCACTGCAATGGCCTTCAGATACTGGTTTTGGACCTTGTGTCTTTCATATAGCAATGTCTCTGGATTCTCTGAATCTTCTAATGATATTATGGGGCTGTAGATGATGAAATCCCCAGGTTCTTTAATATTTAAGGTTGAGAAAGATTATTTTTGAATTATTTCACTGTTTATCCACACAGTTGTTGACAGAGCAGTGAACCCCTCCCCATCTTTACTTCTGACAGACTCTGCCTCTCATAGACACTCTCCTTAAACCCAAATATGTCATTGTCCTGTCACTACTTAACCACATTTATATTTTTGTAGGATTAACCAGTGTTTTGTTTTCAGTCCCAACCTTTTCAAAATTCAAAATTGGTGAATGAAAAAACAAAAACAAAAACAGAAAAAAAAAACAGTTTCTTAGTTTCAACATGTGAAATATTGACTTTATCATCATTTCCATTAAAGTTAGGTTTTAAATGATTTGCTCATCATTGTGTTCTGTTTTTGTTTACATTTGGCACAGAACTGGCTACAGAGTGTTATCACAGGTCTAAACATCAGTTAAAGGTTTCAGAACGTCTCATTTCTCTGAGCACCTCATTCATCCTCCCACTGAGCTCTGACCTTCTTTAAATCTTAGACTCGTAAAGACATGAGCTGGGACTATAACTGCATAATAAGCCCTTTATCAGCAACAGACAGAGAAAGAAATTAATCCACACGCAGTCATGTGAAGAACATTTGTAATGAATCAGGAGGCATTTTATTAACAGTCCAGGCCTTTTTTCCATTTTCCGTCTGAAACTACATACCCAAATCTAGAGGCTATCTGTTCAGGCAGTGAATAAACTAGAGGCATTATCATGATTTATTTTTACAGAAAACCCTTCAAATTTGTAAAATAAACCATTTTGAGATCCTGAAATATATTTGAAGTGGTGAAAAGCTTATGAAAACCACAAAAAAATGTAGGCGCTTTTCTTATTTTTGAAAAAAAACAAAATGTTAGTGACTATAAACTGAAGAGTTCATGAGTCCCATTACTTTTTTCTTGTTAAAAGTGTGTCTCCAGGGGTCTATTTTCACAGGCTAAAATTTGGAGTTGATACCTCATACTGATTTGGAGTTATTGTAGCTGGAGCAGACAGTGGACAGGTGGCCTCTCCAAGTGTCTCTTTGCGTCCCAAGCTCTCCATAATCAAAATTATTAATTTTTCTGCAAAATTACAGTCAAACTGCGTTCAGTTCTCACCGAGGTGCGTGTCCCTTTAAATTCTGAGGCTCGGAGGCGGGATCAGCTGTGGCTGTGAGGCCAGCGGCTGAGGCGCTTCGGTCGGCCATTTAAATGGACATTTAAATGGCAAATAAAGAAATATAAGCTCTCAGAACACGTTTATTGACTTGATTACTGTTTGTGGAGCCTCTCGCAGGTAAACCGAACCGTTTGAGTCTCTCTCGGGGCGTCTGGTCTGTTGTCGCGACCGAATTTAGCGCTTTAGCAGCGCGCTAAAGCTAAGGCCAGGGATAACCCGCCTCTCCCGGATGTTTACGCTTCTGTCCCTTCCTCTTGAACGAGTCGTCAGCGGGTTCAAACGCGTTTGGCTGCTCAGCAGGGAGGAGGGAGAAACTGCCGGGCTCACTGTTATGGCGGATCTTTGCGAGCGAGATTTTTAAAACATTTTCGTATTTTGTCAGAAGATTTTTCCGGACCAGCACTCCTGACACAAACATGAGGATTATACGCGAACGGTTTCCCGGAAAGACTCGCATTTGGTCTCGTTTGGAAGAAGACTTCTTAAAGTAAGTGTTAGCGGTGAAACTCCTTTGTTTTGGCGGTTTTCCCCGGTTTAGGAACAAAGACGCACACGCGTTTCTTCAGACCTGAATCAGACCTGACGCTTGAAATATCTCATTCTTTCGGCTTTATTTCCCTAGTTCTACATTTTAGCGTATAATGTCTTATATCCTCGTAATCCTGAGAGTCTGCCCGTTCGAATGGCGGATGGCTTGTGAAAATTCAAATATGGCGCCGTGAAAAATAAAAACTTGTGTAATATGACGATTATTTTGCATAACAACAATCCTGGCAAGGTGTATTTCGACCAAAAATACATGTTTTTAAAATGGAAATATATATAAATGGTCAGAATCAATAAAAAGCCGAGACTTAAAGCTTTAATTTCGTACCTTGAGTGTCTATATTGGTTAAGCGACTGTGTAGCTATATTTAATATAAAAAACAGACGGAGGGCCAGACCCTGGGAACAGGAATTATTGTGAAGAAACTCAGATAAAATAAAAGTATGTTGCACAATAAAGACTGGATATGAATCGGTTAAAGAGTTCTTTTGACCATGTGATGTACAAACTCTGGTTACATGATGGTAAGTGCCAGGAAAGTCTATTTCAATTATACTGAAATGTCCAACAAGTTGTACATATTTACTTGGAAAGGAATATGGCAAAGTACCAGAGATCTGGCATAAGACCCTACAAACAGACGCACACACTTTCACAGTGATATGGTGCATGTAAAAAACAGGAAGTCAATAAAAAACAAAATACCAAAGTGGTGAATTGGCACATTGGCACATTTACCTGAACTGAACCTCCGCATGCCCACGGACCGCATCACGGTTCTCACCTCAGGTCAAAACTAAACATGGAGAGGCAGCGTTTCTAAAGTGTCTGAAGCCCTGACTTTAGACACTTTTAAATCAAGGCTTAAAACATTCCTGTTTGAGCAGCTACAGCTCAGTTTAAAACACTCTGCACTTTTATTCTGTAACGGCACTTCAGTTCTTTTCTTTTATTATATCATTTTAAATTGTTTTAATCATTTACTCATTTTAATCTTTTTATGTAATTGTTTTGTTGGACTTCTATGATTTTTATTCTGTCTTTAAATTTAACAGTTTTTTTTTTCTGTAAAGCATTTTGAATTGCTTTTGTGTGAAAGATGGTCTATAAAAAACTCAACTTGCCTTTGTCTTCTACAGAAAGAGAGGTGAATATTTGTGGGGATTACTGTGTAAAATAAAATAACACAATATAAGTCCAGGAGATGAAAGGAGGCGTATGAAATCAACAATCAATTAAATAATCCACAATTATAATAAAATAACTTACAATTATGTTCCTGAACTAAAGGGAAGTGAACATATACCCTTGAGAGTACCATTACAGTGACAGCAAAAGTTAGCACCATGTTGAGTTTACCGTCAGTGCAGCAGCAGGAAGATACAGAACAAAGGGGTGAAACACATAGCAAGGTTAAACATAGAGCAAGGCTAAGGAACAGAGTCATTAAGCACAGACCACAAACATACATACAACACACATACAACATTGATACATTCAATGACCCACAACAAGAAACACTGAAGAGGACTATATAAAGACCACACCAACAACAGACACCTGGACACTAGATACACAAGGGAAGGGTATCACACACATGACCTGAGAACAAGCAGGAAGCAGACACAAGACAGGGGGAAACAGTCTTATGACGAGGGGAGCACAAACAAGAAACAATACAAAACAGAACACAAAACTAAGCACGTTACAAACAGAGTGTCACCTCACATTTGTTACGCTCTAAGAATAAAACCACATCCAATTTATAAAAAATACAATCAGCAGTGTCCCAGCTAGCAAGGTAGATCTGGCCCAGTTCCAGCTGCACGTTGGCACTGTCGGCTGGCGAGGCGAATGCCACTGCAGTTAGCACACTACACGGATCAGAGCACTTTATTAAACATGGCGTATTAATCGTATGTGGCCCACATCTAAAAATAAAAGTCAATACTGGTAACTGTCTGGAAAACAATGTAATTAATGTTAAATAAATAGAGTCATTATTTTAACGTGTTAAATGCCCTACAGTTATAGGTAAGCTTTGTTAATATTGTAATATTTTAGAATATTGATGTAATGACTGGGACACGAATGACAGAAATGAAGGGAGGGCATTGTTATTTAAGTTTTTGAAGATGACTGAACTGGAACGACAGCTTTAAAATGAATGAACTCTGAATGAGAAAACAGAAGGTGACAGAAGTGAACCGCTGTAAAAACACAGAAGAATATGATGAAAATACGCACTATTTTCAGTGACCGCAGCGCGCGAGCACCTCTCACCAGCCTCAGGGAACAGCTTCATCCTGTAAGTATTTCAGTTTAACCTTATATTTTCAGATACATGTATTTTGGTATCGCCCAAATGTAGTTAACATCGTTAATGTGATGTACGTTATTCTATCAACTGCTATATGTTACATACGTAATATTGAACCGTTTTTTTTTTTCAAATGACAGACTTTAGCTAACCTGTTTAACTCTAGCGAGCTCTTTTTTTCCTCTGACATAGAAAACATTTAAATGACATGACACTTGCTCATACATGAGTTATTATAATTTGAGTAATTATGTGGTTTGATGGCGTATTTTACAAGACGATGTGAGCATCTTTGTGGGGTTTTATGTCACAGAACTGCATACCTTAGTATAAGAAATAAAATAAGAAATAAACTGCTTAAACACATTAAGAAGTACTAGCTAAGTAGGTTAAAATACATTCTCAAACTCAGTGCTGGTTTCTTGTGTAATGTAATGTTATAAATATATAATTCCACATACACTAATCCTTTGTTAGGGAGTAGCAGTGATTTTGGGCTAGTGATTAATGGGTTGAAGGAGGTTATATTGAAAATGATAGAAGCATATTTACTGAGAGAAAAAAAAATCATGTGAAGTAGTTTATTTTGGAGTTAGTTAAATTTTTCAAAATTATCTATGAACATGAACTAATTAATTTTCTTTGTGTAATTAAGTAAAGATGGACTGCAGTAAGAAAACTAGTGGGCAGTGAAAAATGCAGGTGGGCAGGGAGAAACACAGATAGGTTAATTTAAAGGCTAAGCACCACTTAATGGACCTCCGTGAATATTTCACATTATTGTAGTTACTGACATATATAAGTATGAATTAAAATGAAAATAGCAGCTTAATTTCCTTTAAAACTGACAATTTTATTAAATTGCCGGAAAAACCAGAGCATAAAATCATTTTTCTTCTCAGTCACTTAGTTAGGAACTCAAACTCCACTGTATTTATTTGTTTGACACTTTCATAGAGCTGCTGCTTAGCCTTTAAGTTATTTAGATGAGATCTTTAGCATCAGTTGTAGCATAATCATTTGTATAACCGTTTGTACTACAACCTGATCATCTTTTACACTTGAAGTTCTGTAGTTAATGAATCTGCATGAATAAGCATTTTACAGTTTTTCGTTAAATATTTTTAAAGAAAATATATTGAAGAGAACAGAACATGTACATAATCTCTATATGTTTAATTACAGAGCTGGAATTCAACAAGGAGTACAACTGAGGTGACTGCACTTGAGTGTTCTTTCACTACACTGCACCTCCTGAAGATCCCTGTGGTCCAGGCTGCCAGAGATGAGGATACGGCTGATATCTCCATCATTGTTGAGGGCAGTGAGGTATTGACAAAGTGTGACAACACAGCAGAGGCTTGCAAACTGTTGATGGAACTGATGTATGCCATGAATAAGTGTCAAATGTGTACTTCCACACATTTCAGGAAACTCAAACTGTTTTAAAGTACACTTCTGCCATTTTTTTTTTTACTTTTCTAAACCTACTGGTGAAATATTTTTGTTTTTTAAGTGTTTTGTTATATGGCCTTAGCGTAGTAAATGAATAACATATTTTTAAAGAAAAGTCTGAATGTAAAAGGCAGTTCTTAGGGTGTAAAACCAATTGTTTCTTTGAAAAACAGGATTTGAATGTTAATTGGGTTTAGGAAATCATGACACTGCCAATTTCAAATTTCAATGTCAGTTATAAATGTATTTTCTATGCATTGATTTTACGTACTGTTTATATACATTGCAATTGCTGTATGTTTACATTGTTTCAAGGTTGTATGAAAAGCACACTTACTAATATTACATTGTCAGATATGTTGTCATTGTGGTGGTACTCTCAATTGTACATATTTTTGCATTTAATTAGGGAACATTATTATATTATTATTGTAGATTTTAAAATGTGTTGATTTCATACACCCTGTTTCATCTCCAAGACTTTTATTATGTTTTTTGTTATATGACATTTCTATAATGAAATATTACAAACATGTATCTCGCCCTCTGGAGAAGAGAATGCAATGGGGGCAAAAGTTTCCTGAATTTTGCTAGCTGGGGTGTGGCCAACACCCGTGTTTACAAAGTTCTGACCACAAAAGTCTTGTCAAGAAATGTTTAGAACGTGTTTTTTCACAATATTTCAGAAATCAGGTTTTTGGAAAGTCTTAATTTAGAGTAAATTTAAAAATAGATGTATGACACTCTTACTGATTCATTATTGTTGTTGCAGAGATTATTCTGAAGAAAAGCATGTGTAACACTTTGAGAAAAAATAATTTGAGATGGGTGTAATTTGTAAAAAAATCAAGGCCTGTCAGACTACACCAGAGTGTCTGAAAACCATTGCTGTCTCAGTACTGTGATGACAGTGAAAACCAATTGGAATGTCTCAAAGACAAAGCTTCAGAAGAGAGTTTGGAGCAGGGTCATGTAGACAAGATGAAACTGTAGAGATTATATGTGATACAATACTATGCAAAATTTACTTTCATCAGAGAACATAACTTTGGACCAGTCAGCAGCAGTCCAGTCCTTTTTGTCTTTAGCTCAGACGAGATGCGTTTGACGCTGTCTCTTGTTCAAGAGTGACTTGACACAAGGAATGCGACGCTGAAACCCATGTATTGAATATGTCTGTGCATGGTGGTTCTTGCTTTTACACTTTTTTCTACCACATCTTTTCCTTCCCTCCACCTCTGTATTAATGTGCTTGGACACAGAGATCTATGAACAGCCAGCCTCTTTAACAATGTTATTTTGTGTCTTGCTCTGCTTGTGTAAGGTGTCAATGGTCATCTTTTGGACAACTGTCAAGTCAGCAGTCTTCCATTTAAAGGCCTTTGCAGGTGTTTTGAGTTAATTCGCTGATTACAGTGTGGCACCAGGTGTCTTCAATATTGAACCTTTTCATAATATTCTAATTTTGTGAGATACTGAATTTGGGGTTTTCATTAGCTGTCAGTCACAGCGCCCTCTATAATCATTGTCACCCCTGGTTAAGAAGCATTCTTTGGCTTCTAATAAATTCTTTAAAAAAAGTAATATAGGACAACAATGCAAAAAAGAGAAAAATCTAAGCTTTAATTAATGTGCCTTTATTTGGTGGGAAATAATCACACATTAAGAAATAAATCTTTTAAACGAAATCATGTGTGCCACAGTTATTGGTACTTTGTACAACCTCCTTTTGCCAACAAGACAGCACTTAATCTTCTCCTATAACTATTCACAAGATGGGAGAATACAAAAAGAGGGATCTTCGACCATTCCTCTTTGTACAACCTCTCTAAATCATCCAGAGTCCTGGGTCTTCTCCTACGCTCTCTCCTCTTCAGCTCACTCCACAGGGTTTCTATTGGGTTGAGGTCTGGGGACTGAGATGGCCATGAGAGAAACTTGATTTTGTGCCTTGTGAACCATTTTTGAGTAGATTTGGCCACATGTTTAGGGTCATTATCTTGCTGAAAGATCCAGTGGCGACCCATTTTCAGCTTTCGGTGAGAGGCCTCCAGATTCTGATTCAAAATGTCCTGATATTTCAAAGAGTTCATGATCCCATGTGTCCTTACAATGTTCCCAGGTCCTTTGGAGGAGAAACAGGCCCACAGCATCACCGATCGTCCCCCATACTTAACAGTAGTCATGAGGTGTTTTTCTGCGTACTCATCCTTGGTGTTACGTCAGACCCACTTAGAGTGTTTGTTGCCAAAAAGCTCTATCTTTGGTCTCATCTGACCAAAGCACACAGTCCCAGTATAATCCCAGTACCGCTGGCAAACTCCACCGGTTTACGCTTATAACTCAGAAAAGGCTTTCTCCATGCATGCCTCCCAAACAGCTTGTTGGCATGTAGATAGCACCTGATGGTGGTTTGGGAGACCTCGTAACCCCAAGATGCTACCATTTGATTCAATTCTCTTACAGTGAGCTTTGAATAACTTTTTACTTCTCTTACCATCCTTCTCACGGTGTGTGGTGTCAAGATACACTTGCGTCCTCTTCCAGGCTTGTTTGTCACGGTTCCAGATGTTTGTCACAGTTCCAGATGTTTGTCACAGTTCCAGATGTTTGTCACGGTTCCAGATGTTTGTCACAGTTCCAGATGTTTGAATTTTTTGATGATTGCTCTGACTGTAGATAAGGACATCTGCAGGTGGGTGGCTATTTTCTCGTAGCCATTGCCTGATTTATGAAGGTCACACTTTTTTATGAAGTGTGTTTACACTACAGTAGAAATGACATAAATGGTTCAAATACATTTATTTTCAAGAAATTGTTAAGGATGCCAATATTTGTGGAACAGGTCATTTTATGGAAAATAATTATTTCTTAGTCAGGATTTTCTCTTTATTCTTTTTTTTTCACTTGAATTGAAGGATGCTTTTTATATAATTTGTTTTCAGAGTGAGATTACGCTTCTGCAATAAAAAAAATAATTTATTTTAAGGCTTTTAACACATTTTAACTAGGGGTGCCAATAATTATGGAGGGTGCTGTATAATCATCAAATTAAAAGAAATAAACACTTGAAATATATCAATCTGTGTATAATGAATGAGTATAATATACAAGTTTCACTTTTTGAATGGAATTACTGAAATAAATCAACTTTTTTATTTTTAGTAAACTCATCCCTTAGCCTGGGCCATGTACCAAAGCTTTTAAACTAGCAGTTATTAAACCTCTGATCTAATTTAATAAGCTAGCACATGTCTAATTACAGGCCTATTTCTAATCTGCCATTTCTATCCAAGATCTTAGAAAAAGTTCATATCTACATAAGAATCATATATATGAAAAATTCCAATCAGGATTCAGGCCACATCATAGCACTGAGACAGCTCTAGTCAAGATAACAAACAAATTCTTCTTGCCTCTGATCAAGGCCACATTTCCCTGTTAGTGCTCCTTGACCTTCGATACGATAGACCACAATATTCCATTAGAAAGGTTAGAAAACATTACAGGGAATTACAGGGACAGCCCTATCATGGTTCAAATCTTACTTAACGGAATGTTATCTATTTGTAAAAGTAAACAATTTATCTTCCAGTTTGGAATTCTGCAAGGCTCTACTTTAGAACCGTTATTTATAGGCACAGTTATAAGAAACCATGACATTCACTTTCACTGTTACACAGACGACACACAATTGTATATTTCAGCCAAGCCCGATGACAAACACAGATTAAAGAAAATAGAGGATTGTGTGAATGATTAGATAGGACAGAGGTAGTTTTTCTTGCCACTGTAACCCTGGCCTCGCTCACGTGGGGATGTTTACATTCTTTATAGTGTTTACATTTTTACATGTCATGTCAAAACTTTGTCTTTACTGGAATGCTGTGAAGCTGCTTTGTGACAACATCCGTTATAAGAAACGCTATACAAATAAATTTGATTTGATTTGACCCTTCACTGACACCGGGGGTTTGTAATCACATTAGACCAGTGTCCAGTGCAAACCGACTAGAGAGCAGCAAATAGTGCAGAAACATCTACTGAATTTTATGAAAAGTGTTTTTTGATCACAATCGTGAACGTTGCCTTCATGTCTCTGTCTAGGGCTGAGGAACAGGCAGCAGTTACACAGCTCTTTTAGCCCTTTTTCATTCATTCATTTTCTGTAAGTGCTTATCCAGTTCAGGGTCACGGTGGGTCACATTTTCTTCTGTTTATGTTTCGGTTTGAAAACCTCAGCTCTTGCAAAGTAAAACACGTTCATTTATAAAAATATTTTTAATTGTCTGGGGTCCTTTATTTAAAATGCTGTGACAAAATAATTTTGTCTGTTTTTATGCAGTGCTTTTCTACCATTCAGCAGCTGTGTGGTCTGCTGTCTTCTTAGAATTGACAGAATTGTCTACAGAGTGTTGTCACTGGTCTAAATATCAGTGAAAGGTTTCAGAACGTCTTATTTCTCTCAGCACCTCTTTCATCCTCACACACATGCAGTCATGGGGAGAGCATTTTTATTGAACCAGAAAGCATTTTAAAAATGGTTATAGTGAAGAAACACAGATAAAGTAAATGTATGTTGCACAACAAGACTGAATGTGAGCCGGTTCAAGAGTTCTTTCCACTATGTGACGTACAAACTCGGGTAAAATTACCATTACCATTTTTGACAATTCTGACTTTGACACCACTATTCCAGTACTGTAACATGTCAGAGTGTGGTGTAAAAGGAAATGGTACAGAGGACCATGATTTTATTTGGTTCTTATGGATTTTTTTCACTCTATCGTAATGTAAAACATACTCATATAATTACAACACTGCAGAATTACTGAGGACTGTTTATTCAGTAATTTTCAGTATTTTAGTGAAATTTTATTATGACGCACTTTGTTCATTTTCTTATTAACTTCCTGTGTACATGTACTGCATAAATGTGAAAGTGTGTGTGTTTGTAGAACCGTAATCCAGATCTCTTGTTCTTTACAATGTTCCTTTTAACCTAAGCACTTAAAACCTGATGAGCATTTCAGTATAATTAAACTAGACAGTGTTGGTACTTACCATCATGTTACCTGAGTTTGTACCTCACATAGTCAAAAGAACTCTTGAGACACAGATTGGCTGCGGATCTGGACTCGAGAGCCTTCAAATCTAAAGAACTGGCTCACAACCTTGGTGTATTAATGGACTCAGATGTCAGTTTTAGTCTCATATTAAAGCAGTTACTAGATCAGCATCACTCTAACGTAATGTAAAACATTTCTTTTATTATATCATTTAAAATTGTTTTAATCATTTTTAATCATTTATTCATTTTAATTTTTAAGTAATTGTTTTATTGGATTTTTATTCTGGCTTTTAATTTAACAATTTTTTTTTTGTCTGTAAACCACTTTGAATTGCTTTTGTATGAAAGGTGCTCTATAAAAAAACTTGCCTTGCCTTCTACAGAAAGAGAGGTGAATATTTGTGGGAATCACTGTGTAAAATAAAATAACACAATGTAAGTTCAGAAGATGAAAGGAGGCGTATGAAATCAACACAATTTAAAAATCCACAATTATAATAGAATAACTTAAAATTATGTTCCCGAACTAAAGGGAAGTGAACATATACCCTTGAGAGTTCAAGTTCAAGAAGTTTATTGTCATTTCAGCAGTATACAGTGTTTACAGTACACAGTGAAACGAAATAGCGTTCCTCCAGGACCAAGGTGCTACATAAGACAATACACAACATTAAAGTGCGACTACTGCAAAGCTAGTGCAACATAAAACAGTGCACACACATTAAAGTGCAAAAGATATGGCTAAGAAAATACAAAACAATGTCCCTACAGTACAATACAATACAATGCAATACAAGACAATGCAAAACCATAAGTACGGGGGGGGGAGACACTGCAATTTAAAGTGTATTTGTGCTGTAAACGGATGTAAACATGATGTAAACCGGATATGTGTAAACAGTACACTCATTTACAGTCCAACAGACCAGTGTTTGCGTGAAGAAGTGTGTGTGTGTGTGTGTCTCAGTCTCTAGGTGTTTAGGAGACTGATAGCATGTGGGAAGACGCTGTTACGGAGTCTGGATGTGAGGGCTCGAATGCTTCGATGCCTTTTTCCAGACGGCAGTAGGTTGAGGAGTGTGTGTGAAGGGTGTGTGTGATCTCCCACAATGCTGAGTGCTTTGCGGGTGCAGCGAGTGGTGTAGATGTCTGTAATGGAGGGAAGAGACACACCGATAATCTTCTCAGCTGTCCTCACGATCCGCTGGAGGGACTTGCGATCTGCCGCAGTGCAGTTTCCAAACCAGACAGTGATGCAGAAAGTAGGGTTTTGATGTGCCTCATGACGGGCCTCTCGAAGCACTTTGTGATGACAGGTGTGAGAGTACCATTACAGTGACAGCAAAAGTTAGCACCATGTTGAGTTTACTGACAGTGCAGCAGCAGAACAGTCTAAAAGTGATACACAATAAAACAAGCACTTTACGTGCACTTTTGCAATGTTCAGAAATGTTTCGTACACAACAAGAACATTCTTCAGCTTTAGAAACTTGGGTGTATCTCATGCTCTATATGTCAGAACAAACAAAGGGCACCTTGCCTGAGGTAGGTTGGTAAGTTCATCCATTTCAAGACTGCCTTCTAGGATGATCCTGACTCTTGAAGGGTTCAGTAGAGGTGATGCCTGGTTTTGGACCAATGACCTGGAAATCTGCATCATCCAGATTCTATAGAGAGTGAGAGACAAAAAGCAGTGTTGAGTGTCAATTACAATTTGTCTAAATATAGACAGAAAGACAGAGATCTATAGATAAATAGTTAGCTGTAGAGGAACAGATAGATAGACAGGTGTAGCTAGACAGTCAGGTGTAAAGAAACAGACAGATAAAGAAAAGATACTCACAGAGCTACTTATGAAGAACTTAGAGCCTTGAGGGGACTTCCAATGATGTGTCTATGGCTGTTAGCTCAGGGTTCTGGAAGAGCGTGACATGCATGAGATAATTTGGGTTTTATTTCTCCAGGTTTTAAGAAATTTGTCTCTGACATTTTTGCCTTAAGTTATGGTCATATTTCAATATTTATTTTCACAAACAGTATAATGTACAAAGTTTAAATAATTTAATATTAATTTTTAATGTTCCTGATGCTACCAAGGACAAGGCTCAATCCTTGTGCTCTCTTCACACAGAGAAAAGGACAGTATTTGCATTTCCAATAACTTTATCTGTGAGGCTGGTAATGTCTGATATTAACTCTGAGGCCCAGAACATTTAACGAAGTAAAGGAAACTGTTAACCTCAGCCAAACCACTAGGACCAGCACAGATTAAGAATATAAAAGTTAATTTGTCTAGTTAGAAAACTGTGTTTGGTTTACAGTTGAACACAAACCACCTTTACACTTTGTAATGACTCTAAAATTCACACACTGTAATTAATTTTCTAACATAAGATAAGCATAAAATCATTTTTCTTTTCAGTCACTTACTTATGGAAAACAACTCACCAATTTCCAGAATGTGAAAAAGAGCTTGAGGGAAAATAGACATCTCGTTTGACTCAGTCAGCTGTAATTTGTGACTGTAATTAGCTCTTCTCTGAAGAAAAGAAGAAATGAAAACTATGTCCTAAAAAGGTATTTTCCCAAGGAAAAAGGTAAAATGCAGAAAACACCAAATCTTATCGTGTAAAAATGAGAAAAAGGCTTCCAAACTTGTACAGGGTCTTCCACAAAACAAACCAAGACTAGGCTCATTGGAACTGACCAATGAAAATCTGGCAAAGTGCTATAGGGTGTGGTCCCGGCTACAAATTGATATTTTAAGTTCGTTCAAATTAAAAATATTAGTGCACTCAGTTATTCTCTCAAAATAGGAGCACATACTAAAACATTTTAAATAATGTAAAAAAAATATATTTTCTTTTAAGTAGTGGTTACTCAAACTGTTTCCATAGAAACAAACTACAGATTAATAGTGTGGGTTTGAAAAGAGTGTCTCAGAGAGGCAGAGTCTTGCTTGGCTTTTCCTCCACTGTAGTTTCCTGAAGCTGTTCCTTTCTTTCCACTCTGTGGTCCATCAGTGTCCCTGAGATTACACATTCACTTTTTTATTTTTTATTACCATCCACCGAATATTATAAATATAATTTTATATAAATTTACACACACACACACACACACACACACACACACACAGCAAAGGTTTTAAAGGTGTTTTTTCCTCTGAAAATAAAAATAAAGAAATCTTTTCTGCAGAGAAATTGTTTAAAACGAAGAAATCAAGTATTTTTCCAAACATCTGGAGGAAGAGGTTTCACAGGAAAATGAGGCAAGGCTCTTATTATTGCCTCAGGGAGTGGTTTAATTTCTGATTGGTTCCTGTGCTGAGAGATGAAGGTGATAGTGATGAAGATGCAGGTATAAATACAGCAGCTTTACAGCAGTTTGAACTCACTCTCAGAACTCCACTCCACTCACTCAGAGGTGTCACTTCTCCTGAAAGACTCTCCTCAGCACCATGGCGTCTCGCTTCTGTCTCCTGCTCGTTGTTGTCTTGTTCGCGATCGCAGAGTCTGCTCCAACAACTCCACAACTTGGAGGATGGTCAGAGTGGAAGAACGCTGACAACAGCGTGAATGAGATCTGCAGGAAGGTGAATGTTGTTCTTCTCTGTAATTTATTCTTCTGTAAGTGCTCCGTCCTGCTCAGGGTCAGAATTAAAACCCACTGCTGTGTTCCAGTGTGTTATTCATTTCACTGACGGAAAACTGTTGATACCTTGTGTCTAATCTGGGTCTAAACTGATAACACTTCTTCTAAAGCTCATGAGAGTTTATAAACAGCTTACAGCACAATATCTGGTTGTTTATAAACTGTTGTAATTGCATGAAAAACCTTCTTAATGCACAGTTCATAAACTGGATTAGGTCAAAACAGTTCCACATAGACCCCTCCAGCCCACACTTTGCATTGAGAACAGTGACTTTAAGCTGAAGCTGTATCATCATCATCATCAGTACTATTATTATAGTGAAGGTGGTCTGTTAGTATTATTGTTATTAAAAGTGAAGACAGTCTGTGGAGATATTATTCTGATTTACTGTTGTTTGTGCTGTAGTTGTAAAATGTTTTTTTTATTATTTCAGCTACAGCCTGAAGTCCAAAAGCAGCTTGGAGAGGAGTTTTCTCGTTTCGAGGCTCTGACGTACCAAACCCAAGTTGCTGGAGGAGTGAACTACAGAATCAAGGTACATTTAACTTTTTATACGTGATTATGGTTTGTCTGTTGGTAATAAATGTGTAATCCCCAGAAAAACATGAACAAGCTGAAAGGAGGTTCTAGATAAAGGTTCTAGTTAAGATTGTGCTGTTTGAGTGGGAATAATAAAGTTATATTTAAGAGACACAAACCTAAACTGAACATGAACACAAACGCCCCCTTGTGGAAGCTTTACATTACACTGTAACCCAGACTGTAGTTACCCCAGCTGCTGCAGTACTCACTTTAGGGTGAATCCCATTCCCCATTCCCCCCTCCCCCTTGTTTCTGAGTGTCCTCGCTCCCCTTGGGGTTGAGTTACAGGGTGCAGTGGTTAAATCTCCCCCTACGACGACTCTTCAAGACCCTGATACGTCATCAGAACAGAGCAGCGCTTCATTCCCAGGCGACTAGCGCCGCTCTGTAGCAGCTCTGCACCAGTCTGCAGTGATATCAGAGGAGCTGCTGGACTTTAGTTACATTTAGGGCCTCATTCTCCTTCAGAAGAGTTCCACAATCAGATATTATCACTAAATGTATTGGGTGTCACCTCTAAACCCAGTCTCTAGCAGGAACAGTGGACTTTGGAGAACACAGCAATGGCAGCAGTGACCTTAAACGTTGTTTACTCGTTGTGTTTACTCGTCGAATAAGTTCCATACAGTGGAAAAGTGCCATATGTGGTAGGGGCAAGTGGGGAATACTGCATTCACCCTAATTCTGAACATTATTAACAGTGGTGTTGAGAAACAAAGAGGTCAGAGTTCATTATGTTTAATTAAATAATGTAGTGAATGTTCAGTGTGTGTTTCCTGAGTCGAGATATGAATCAAGGAATAAAATGTGGGTCTCCTGAGAATAGCACACTCAATTAACACAGACACAGAAACACAAAAATAAATGTAGAAATGTGGAAATATATAAAAATGAATAAATATGGAAATACATACATTTATTCATATCCTTCTCATTTTATAAATATATTTATTAATTTCTTACAGCATTTATTTGGAATTTCGTTCATTTTTCACTCATTAATGTCATATATTTATGTATGTAATATTTTTTATTTATTTGCATTAATGACATATTTATTCCTCCACAGTAAACAGATGTAGAGTAAAACACTTCTCTAACACTGTACCATCTCTCTCTCTCTCTCTCTCTCTCTCTCTCTCTCTCTCTCTCTCTCTCTCTCTCGCTGTCTCTGTCCTTCTCTCTCTCTCTCTAACACACACACACTCTCTCTCTCTCTCTCTCGCTGTCTCTGTCCTTCTCTCTCTCTAACACACACACACTCTCTCTCTCTCTCACACACTCTTACTCACTCTCTCTCTCTCTCTCTCTGTCTCTCACACACACACACATTCTCTCTCTCTGTCCTTCTCTCTCTCTCACTCTCACTCTCTCTCTCTCTCTCACACACACACACACACACACAAACACTCTCTCTCTCACACACACACAAACTCTCTCTCTCTCTCTCCCTCTCTCTCTCCCTCTCTCTCTCTCTCTCTCTCTCTCTCTCTCTCTCTCAGGTTGATGTAGGAGTGAATAAGCTTGTCATCATAGAGGTGCATCACGATCTTAATCAGGTCGACACTCTGACGAAGGTTGAAGTGGTTTCCTCGAAGAATTCTGGAGTTGTTCTTGTGAATTATGGTTTAAAAAAATTGAATGAAAAAAAGTGAGTGAAGTGTGTGTTTGTGTGAGTGAAGTGTGTGTGTGTGTGTGTGAAGTGTGTGTGTGTGTGTCTGTGAAGTGTGTGTGTGTGTGTCTGTGAAGTGTGTGTGTGTGTGTGAAGTGTGTGTTTCCCTGATCAGATGAAGGTTGAGATAGTGAACCCCTCCTCTATACAGAGTGTGTATTAAAGTTTCTGATGAAAAAGGCTTGTGTTTTGTTAAATTTGTCAGTAATTTGGAGACATTAGTAGGTTTCTATGGACTTGAACATGGCAGTGTTTTGAAGGCTGAAAACAGGAGAACTCCACTGCCTTTTCTGAACACTGCTTCTGACTGTATCCACTTGTTGGTGCTAAGTTACAGTAGATTCAGCCCTGTCCTACAGCTGGGGGGTAGCCTGCTGTTCTTTTAATAATGTATTTGCAGTAAGCTCCAGGACTTCTCTTTACAAAGTGATGGATAAACCCCATTTCCAGAAAAGTTGGGGTGCTGTGCAAAATGTAGATTAATACAGAACGCAGTGGTGTTAATTATTAATCCTCTAATATAAAGTAGTACAGATTTCAGACGTTGAAACAGACATTTATTAATAGTTTTAGTTTCAGAGGCCTACTACACTACCTTTCTACACAAACACCCTGTTCCCTTATTGAGAATATAGTCATTCTGATTAATACAATGTAAAGGTCATGTTCATCAAAATGTGTTCTACTGATTGTCTGTTGAATTGTCTTACCCTCCAATACATTTAGGCTTTAGGTCATTGCCTGGGTCATTACCTGCAAAAGTGCTGAACATGTCATAATCTCTCAGGCCTCATTTGTACATTTCTATGAAACCTTTTTGGTAAATTTTGGTAATTTTTCCTAAACTGATTAAATTGTTCTCAGGTGAATCTTGGCTTTCAGTGAAGAAGGGGAATTTGTGAAGGTTTAGATCAAACAATGATCAAACAGCTCTCAACTATAGCTCAGAGGTGCATCTCATGAACCTTCAATTGACAAATACATATAGACACCGAACACTGCAGTGTCACACAGACTCACAGTGGAAAGACAAGGCCGTGAACAGGGTGAACAGTGGAGAAGAGGGGTAAGGCTGGGTGGTGGAAGACTGAGGGGACAAGACAGAGGAAGAGGAAGGAGAGTCCATGCCCATAGGTTTGTCCCAGATGAAATAAGGGCAACAATTGTGGACCATGTTTTAAATCACGGTCTTTGTGCTGAAGCTGGTCGCCGGGGGCAGACGAATATTGGAAGAACAACTGTGTCTTCAGTCGTTCAAACGTTTCATAGAGAGAACAGGTGTGTGATTCAGAAAAGTGCACTCTGCTGTAATGCTGCACATTGACATCAATTCTGAAATGTTATTCAATCCTATGATTTTTTTAAAGAGATGTAGCTGTTTTGTTAATCACTGAACTAGCATTTGATTGTTTTACCTTTATTCCTAATAACTGCTTTACGTCTGACTCCAAAGTGTCCGTAGGTGTGAGTGTGTGTGTGTCTGTGTTGTCCTGTGAAGGACTGGCGCCCCCTCCAGGGTGTATTCCCTGCCTTGCGCCCAATGATTCCAGGTAGGCTCTGGACCCACCGTGACCCTGAATTGGATAAGGGTTACAGATAATGAATGAATGAATCAGATGCTTTACGTCTGTTTGGCTGTTGGTAGTCAATTAACATCTGACACCTTCAAACAGATATTCCAGCCCAACCTGATTGGAGTACATTACACAGTTCTGCATTCTTCACATCAAAAAAGTAATGGATATTACACTCTCAATCATTGTATTTTCTTAAGGTTTCCACAGTACGTACTGAAATAGAAAAACAAGCTTTTCTTTAGGCTGCACCATCAGACTTATATTTGGTAAAGAAAGTATTTAAAGTACATGACTTAGTGCCACTAATGTTTTAAAAAGCATTCTTCAGACATTGGAATTGAGCAAAATGGATTGTAAATGTCTTAAATAGCTTATTAGAGATTCTGTGGTCTGTGGTGTTGGTGGAAACATTGTATGTGCTGCTGCCTGTCTTGGCCAGGACTCTCCTGTAAGAGAGATTTTTAATCTCAGTGAGATTCTTTCCTGGTTAAATGAAGGAAAATGAATGAAATCCTTCAGCATTTTTGATGTCACTCCACACGTGATCAGTTGGATTTAACTGTCTCAAAGCTCTTTAAACACCCTATCAGCATTGTAGCCCCTTCTTGAACTCTGTGACTCTTTTCGTAAGTTCTTTGAACATAAAATAACTCAAATTATTGACTCACACACCGCTCCTGCAACCTAAGAGTTTAGGAGTCTGATAGCATGTGGGAAGAAGCTGTTACGGAGTCTGGATGTGAGGGCTCGAATGCTTCGATACCTTTTTCCAGACGGCAGCAGGTTGAAGTGTGTGTGTGATCTCCCACAATGCTGAGTGCTTTGCGGG
Source organism: Hoplias malabaricus (assembly GCF_029633855.1). Lineage (NCBI taxonomy): Eukaryota > Metazoa > Chordata > Actinopteri > Characiformes > Erythrinidae > Hoplias > Hoplias malabaricus. The sequence continues at coordinate 51,986,972 of NC_089805.1, forward strand.
TGCAGCGAGTGGTGTAGATGTCTGTAATGGAGGGGAGAGACACACCGATAATCTTCTCAGCTGTCCTCACGATCCGCTGGAGGGACTTGCGATCTGCCACAGTGCAGTTCCCAAACCAGACAGTGATGCAGCTGGTCATGATGCCCTCGATGACTCCTCTGTAGAAAGTGGTGAGAATTGGAGGGGGGAGATGAGCCTTCTTCAGCCTTCGCAGGAAGTAGAAGCGTTGCTGGGCTTTCTTTCTGATGTTACTGGTGTTAGTGGACCAGGTGAGATCATCCGCTAGGTGAACACCAAGGAATTTGGTATTCCTGACAATCTCCACAGCAGAGTTGTCGATGTTCAGCGGCGAGTGCTCACCCCTTGTCTTTCTGAAGTCTGCAACCATCTCTTTGGTTTTGTCCACGTTCAGAGACAGGTTGTTGACTTCACACCAGTCAGTTAGCCGCTGCACCTCCTCTCTGTATGCTGACTCGTCGTTCTTACTGATGAGACCCACCACAGTCGTGTCATCAGCGAACTTGATGATATGATTTGAGCTGTGCATCGCTGCACAGTCATGGGTCAGCAATGTGAACAGCAGTGGACTGAGCACGCAGCCCTGGGGGGCTCCAGTGTTCAGTGTGATGGTGCTGGAGGTGTTCCTACCGATCCGGACTGACTGAGGTCTCCCAGTCAGGATGTCCAGGATCCAGTTGCAGAGAGAAGTGTTGAGGCCCAGTATATTCAGCTTCCCGATCAGGTGCTGAGGAATGATGGTGTTGAATGCTGAGCTGAAGTCTATGAACAGCATTCGGGCATATGTGTCTTTCTTGTCCAGGTGGGTGAGTGCCAGGTGCAGCGTGGTGGATATGGCATCATCCGTTGAACGGTTAGGACGATACGCGAACTGTAGAGGGTCCAGTGTGGGGGGAAGTAGGGTTTTGATGTGCCTCATGACGAGCCTCTCGAAGCATTTTGTGATGACGGGGGGAGTGCAACGGGACGATAGTCATTGAGGCAGGACACAGAAGAATTCTTAGGCACCGGGATGATGTTGGTGTTCTTGAAGCATGTTGGAACAACGGCGCTGCTCAGAGAGATGTTGAAGATATCAGTGAAGACATCAGCAAGCTGGTCTGCACATTCTCTGAGCACTCTGCCAGGAATGTTGTCTGGTCCAGCAGCTTTCCGCGGGTCGACTCTGCATAGAGTTTTCCTCACGTCGGCTACAGTAAAAGACAGCACCTGGTCGCTGGAAGAAGGGGTGGACTTTCTCGCCGTTACATTGTTCTGTGCCTCAAACCGTGCGTAGAAATGGTTCAGCACATCTGGTAGGGAAGCATCTCCATCACAAGCAGGTGGTGTAGTCTTGTAGCTGGTGATGCTCTGGATGCCCTGCCACATGCGCCGAGTGTCTCTACTGCTCTGGAGGTGGCTGTGAATGATCTGGCCGTGTGCACGCTTTGCCTCTCTGATAGCTCTGGAGAGTTTGGCCCTCGCTGTTCTCAGGGCCGCCTTATTGCCTGATTTGAAAGCAACATCTCTAGCCTTCAGCAGCGCACGCACCTCTGCATTCATCCACGGCTTCTGGTTGGAGCGGATGGTAATGGTCTTGGAGATGGTCACATCATCGATGCACTTCTCTATGTAGCTGGTCACTGATGATGCGTACTCCTCCAGGTTGATTTTGTCGCTGTAAGTTGCAGCCTCTCTGAACATGTCCCAGTCAGTGCACTCGAAACAGTCCTGCAGAGTAGAGATTGCTTCTGATGGCCAGATTTTCACCTCTTTCAGGACAGGTTTCGATCGCCTGATGATGGGTCTGTATGCAGGAATAAGCATAACAGACATGTGATCTGAGTGTCCGAGGTGGGGGCGGGGCTCTGCCCTGTACGCGTCTGGAACGTTTGTGTAAACAAGATCCAGCGTGTTCGCTCCTCTCGTAGCAAAGTTCACATACTGGTGGAATTTAGGGAACACTTTCTTGAGATTTGCATGATTAAAATCTCCAGCAACAATAAACAGACCATCCGGGTGTGTGTTTTGGAAGTCACTTATGGCTTCGTATAATTCCCATAGCGCTTGTTTTGTATTTGCATCGGGAGGGATGTAGGTTGCGATTAAGTAAACAACGGAGAATTCTCGAGGTAAATAAAAAGGTCTACATCTCACAGCCACAAACTCCACTAACGGTGAACAATAAGCAGAGACTAGCACAGAGTTCTTACACCATTCAGTGTTAATATAGACATAAACCACCACCGCGAGTCTTACCGCATAGCGCTGGGTCTCTGTCGGCTTGAAATGCGGCTAGCCCATCTAGCTGAATGGCGGTGTCGGGAATACTGTCGCTGAGCCATGTCTCCGTAAAAACAAAAACACAGCAGTCTCTGTGTTCTCGCCGTGTAGTTCGCTGAACTTTCATATAGTCCAATTTATTATCCAGCGAGCAGACATTGGAGAGAAAGAGAGAAGGGATAGCTTGCCGGCTCGGGTTAGCTCTTAGCCTAGCACGGATCCCCCCTCGCTTGCCGCGCTTCTGTCTCCTCTCACACCGCTTGCGTCGTCTCCTTCCCCGGCTGCCGGCATCAGGAAACGTCGAGGCTTCAGGGCTAGGTCTCCGAAGCAAGCGGAGGTTCCGCAGCGTCTCCTGGAGGTCATCGCTGATACTGTAAATTTCCTGTTTGCGATATTGAAGCAGTGTCTGGCGGTGATATATACATACTGCAGGTGTTCCTGCGTCCATATATTATAAATAAAATGAAAAAAAAACAACGTTTTTAAACAAACAAAAGCCCTCTTGGTTCCGGAGCGGCCACTGCTCCACTTGGTGTTGACGCGCGCGCGTGCTCCGAGTGAGAACTTAGCTGCATTTTGAATCAGCTGAAGATGTTTAATGGTCTTTTGTGGAAGTCCAGTTAAGAGACCATTACAATAATCAATGCTAGAAATAAAATCATGGATAAGTTTCTCCAGCTCTGGTTTAGTCAGAAAATCTCTGATCTTACTGATGTTCTTAAGATGGTAAAATGCTGATCTAGTAACCGCTTTAATATGAGACTAAAACTGAGATCTGAGTCCATTAATACACCAAGGCTGTGAGCCAGTTCTTTAGATTTGAAGGCTCTCGAGTCCAGATACGCAGCCAATCTGTGTCTCAAGAGTTCTTTTGACTATGTGAGGTACAAACTCAGGTAACATGATGGTAAGTACCAACACTGTCTAGTTTAATTATACTGAAATGCTCATCAGGTTTTAAGTGCTTAGGTTAAAAGGAACATTGTAAAGAACAAGAGATCTGGATTACGGTTCTACAAACACACACACTTTCACATTTATGCAGTACATGTACACAGGAAGTTAATAAGAAAATGAACAAAGTGCGTCATAATAAAATTTCACTAAAATACTGAAAATTACTGAATAAACAGTCTTCAGTAATTCTGCAGTGTTGTAATTATATGTGTATGTTTTACATTACGATAGAGTGAAAAAAATCCATAAGAACCAAGTAAAATCATGGTCCTCTGTACCATTTCCTTTTACACCACACTTTGACATGTTACAGTACTGGAATAGTGGTGTCAAAGTCAGAATTGTCAAAAATGGTAATGGTAATTTTACCCGAGTTTGTACGTCACATAGTCAAAAGAACTCTTGAACCGGCTCACATTCAGTCTTGTTGTGCAACATACATTTACTTTATCTGAGTTTCTTCACTATAACCATTTTTAAAATGCTTTCTGGTTCATTAAAAATGCTCTCCCCATGACTGCATGTGGGTGAGGATGAAAGAGGTGCTGAGAGAAATAAGACGTTCTGAAACCTTTCACTGATATTTAGACCAGTGACAACACTCTGTAGACAATTCTGTCAATTCTAAGAAGACAGCAGGCCACACAGCTGCTCAATGGTAGAAAAGCACTGCATAAAAACAGACAAAATTATTTTGTCACAGCATTTTAAATAAAGGACCCCAGACAATTAAAAATATTTTTATAAATGAACGTGTTTTACTTTGCAAGAGCTGAGGTTTTCAAACCGAAACATAAACAGAAGAAAATGTGACCCACCGTGACCCTGAACTGGATAAGCACTTACAGAAAATGAATGAATGAAAAAGGGCTAAAAGAGCTGTGTAACTGCTGCCTGTTCCACAGCCCTAGACAGAGACTTGAAGGCAACGTTCACGATTGTGATCAAAAAACACTTTTCATAAAATTCAGTAGATGTTTCTGCACTATTTGCTGCTCTCTAGTCGGTTTGCACTGGACACTGATCTAATGTGATTACAAACCCCCGGTGTCAGTGAAGGGTCAAATCAAATCAAATTTATTTGTATAGCGTTTCTTATAACGGATGTTGTCACAAAGCAGCTTCACAGCATTCCAGTAAAGACAAAGTTTTGACATGACATGTAAAAATGTAAACAATATAAAGAATGTAAACATCCCCACGTGAGCGAGGCCAGGGTTACAGTGGCAAGAAAAACTACCTCTGTCCTATCTAATCATTCACACAATCCTCTATTTTCTGTAATCTGTGTTTGTCATCGGGCTTGGCTGAAATATACAATTGTGTGTCGTCTGCGTAACAGTGAAAGTGAATGTCATGGTTTCTTATAACTGTGCCTAGCGGTAACATGTATAATGTAATTAATAACGGTTCTAAAGTAGAGCCTTGCAGAATTTCAAATTGGAAGATAAATTGTTTACTTTTACAAATTGATAACATTCCGTTAAGTAAGATTTGAACCATGATAGGGCTGTCCCTGTAATTCCCTGTAATGTTTTCTAACCTTTCTAATAGAATATTGTGGTCTATCGTATCGAAGGTCAAGAAGCACCAACAGGGAAATGTAGCCTTGATCAGAGGCAAGAAGAATTTGTTTGTTATCTTGACTAGAGCTGTCTCAGTGCTATGATGTGGCCTGAATCCTGATTGGAATTTTTCATATATATGATTCTTATGTAGATATGAACTTTTTCTAAGATCTTGGATAGAAATGGCAGATTAGAAATAGGCCTGTAATTAGACATGTGCTAGCTTATTAAATTAGATCAGAGGTTTAATAACTGCTAGTTTAAAAGCTTTGGGTACATGGCCCAGGCTAAGGGATGAGTTTACTACAAATAAAAAAGTTGATTTATTTCAGTAATTCAATTCAAAAAGTGAAACTTGTATATTATACTCATTCATTATACACAGATTGATATATTTCAAGTGTTTATTTCTTTTAATTTGATGTTTATACAGCACCCTCCAAAATTATTGGCACCCCTAGTTTAAATGTGTTAAAAGTAAAAAATAAATCATTTTTTTATTGCAGAAGCATAATCTCACTCTGAAAACAAATTATATAAAAAAGCATCCTTCAATTCAAGTGAAAAAAAAAGAATAAAGAGAAAATCCTGACTAAGAAATAATTATTTTCCATAAAATTACCTGTTCCACAATTATTGGCATCCCTAACAATTTCTTGAAAATAAATGTATTTGAACCATTTATGTCATTTCTACTGTAGTGTATAAAGTGGATCAAAGTATCTAGAAACCTGTAATTAGTAATTCATCACTTCCTGTTTCCTTAGGGTATAAATATGGCGATACACAGAGGACTATTTCTCTTACTCACTCTTAAACATGGGAAAGACAAGAGAACACACTATTCAAGTAAAGCAGATGTGTGTCGACCTTCATCAGGCAATGGCTACGAGAAAATAGCCACTCACCTGCAGATGTCCTTATCTACAGTCAGAGCAATCATCAAAAAATTCAAATATCTGGAAGTGAGACAAACAACTGGAACTGTGACAAACAAGCCTGGAAGAGGACGCAAATGTATCTTGCCACCACACACCGTTAGAAGGATGGTAAGAGAAGTAAAAAGTTCTTCAAAGCTCACTGTAAGAGAATTGAATCAAATGGTAGCAGCTTGGGGTTACGAGGTCTCCCAAACAACCATCAGGTGCTATCTACATGCCAACAAGCTGTTTGGGAGGCATGCATGGAGAAAGCCTTTTCTGAGTTATAAGCGTAAACCGGTGGAGTTTGCCAGCGGTACTGGGATTATACTGGGACTGTGTGCTTTGGTCAGATGAGACCAAAGATAGAGCAAATTGGCAACAAACACTCTAAGTGGGTCTGACATAACACCAAGGATGAGTACGCAGAAAAACACCTCATGCCTACTGTTAAGTATGGGGGACGATCGGTGATGCTGTGGGCTGTTTCTCCTCCAAAGGACCTGGGAACATTGTAAGGACACATGGGATCATGAACTCTTTGAAATATCGGGACATTTTGAATTAGAATCTGGAGGCCTCTCACCGAAAGCTGAAGATGGGTCGCCACTGGGTCTTTCAGTAAGATAATGACCCTAAACATGTGGCCAAATCTACTCAAAAATGGTTCACAAGGAACAAAATCAAGTTTCTCTCATGGCCATCTCAGTCCCCAGACTTCAACCCAATAGAAAACCTGTGGAGTGAGCTGAAGAGGAGAGAGCGTAGGAGAAGACCCAGGACTCTGGATGATTTAGAGAGGTTGTACAAAGAGGAATGGTCGAAGATCCCTCTTTTTGTATTCTCCCATCTTGTGAATAGTTATAGGAGAAGATTAAGTGCTGTCTTGCTGGCAAAAGAAGGTTGTAGAAAGTACCAATAACTGTGGCACACATGATTTCATTTAAAAGATTTATTTCTTAATGTGTGATTATTTCCCACCAAATAAAGGCGTTTGAATGAAAGTATAGATTTTTCTCTTTTTTGCATTGTTGTCCTATATTATTTTTTAACAAATTTATTAGAAGCCAAAAATGCTTCTTAACCAGGGGTGCCAATAATTATGGAGGGCGCTGTAACTGACAGCTAATGAAAACCCCAAATTCAGTATCTCACAAAATTAGAATATTATGAAAAGGTTCAATATTGAAGACACCTGGTGCCACACTGTAATCAGCGAATTAACTCAAATCACCTGCAAAGGCCTTGAAATGGAAGACTGCTGACTTGACAGTTGTCCAGAAGATGACCATTGACACCTTACACAAGCAGAGCAAGACACAAAAGGTCATTGTTAAAGAGGCTGGCTGTTCATAGATCTCTGTGTCCAAGCACATTAATACAGAGGTGGAGGGAAGGAAAAGATATGGTAGAAAAAAGTGTAAAAGCAAGAACCACCATGCACAGACATATTCAAGACATGGGTTTCAGCGTCGCATTCCTTGTGTCAAGTCACTCTTGAACAAGAGACAACGTCAAACACATCTCGTCTGAGCTAAAGACAAAAAGGACTGGACTGCTGCTGAGTGGTCCAAAGTTATGTTCGATGATGAAAGTAAATTTTGCATAGTATTGTATCAAATATAATCTCTACAGTTTCATCTTGTCTACATGACCCTGCTCCAAACTCTCTTCTGAAGCTTTGTCTTTGAGACATTCCAATTGGTTTTCACTGTCATCACAGTACTGAGACAGCAATGGTTTTCAGACACTCTGGTGTAGTCTGACAGGCCTTGATTTTTTTACAAATTACACCCATCTCAAATTACTTTTTTCTCAAAGTGTTACACATGCTTTTCTTCAGAACAATCTCTGCAACAACAATGTTGAATCAGTAAAAGTGTCATACATCTATTTTTTTGATTAAATTTACTCTAAACTTAGACTTTCCAAAAACCAATTTTCAGAAGTGCTGATATATTGTGAAAAAAACACGTTCTAAACATTTCTCGACAAGACTTTTGAGGTCAGAACTTTGTAAACACAGGTGTTGGCCACACCCCACACACTAGCAAAATTGTATCTGCCCACACTCTGGCCGAATCATGCATGCCAATATTCATGGTATACATCAGTTCCATCAACAGTTTTCCAAGCCTCTGCTGTGCTGTCACACTTTGTCAAGACCTCACTGCCCTCAACAATTATGGAGATATCAGCCGTATCCTCATCTCTGGCAGCCTGGACCACAGGGATCTTCAGGATGTGCAGTGTAGTGAAAGAACACTCAAGTGTAGTCACCTCAGTTGTACTCCTTGTTGAATTCCAGCTCTATAATTAAACATATAGAGATTATGTACATGTTCTGTTCTCTTCAATATATTTTCTTTAAAAATATTTAATGAAAACCTGTAAAATGCTCATGCATGCAGATTCATTAACTACAGAACTTCAAACGTAAAAGATTATCAGGTTATAGTACAAACACGGTTATACAAATGATTATGCTACAACTGATGCTAAAGATCTCATCTAAATAACTTAAAGGCTAAGCAACAGCTCTATGAAAGTGTCAAACAAATAAATACAGTGGAATTTGAGTTCCTAACTTACAAACCGGATTCCAAAAAAGTTGGGACACTAAACAAATTGTGAATAAAAACTGAATGCAATGATGTGGAGATGGCAAATGTCAATATTTTATTCGTAATAGAACATAGACGACAAATCAAAAGTTTAATCTGAGTAAATGTAACATTTTAAAGGAAAAATATGTTGTAAGTGTCAACAAATCCCAAAAAAGTTGGGACAAGGCCATTTTTTACCACTGTGTGGCATCCCCCCTTCTTCTTACAACACTCAACAGACGTCTGGGGACAGAGGAGACCAGTTTCTCAAGTTTAGAAATAGGAATGCTTTCCCATTCATGTCTAATACAGGCCTCTAACTGTTCAATCGTCTTGGGCCTTCTTTGTCGCACCTTCCTTTTTATGATGCTCCAAATGTTCTCTACAGGTGAAAGATCTGGACTGCAGGCTGCCATTTCAGTCCCCGGATCCTTCTCCTACGCAGCCATGATGTTGTGATTGCTGCAGAATGTGGTCTGGCATTATCTTGTTGAAAAATGCAGGGTCTTCCCTGAAAGAGATGACGTCTAGATGGGAGCATATGTTGTTCTAGAACCTGAACATAGTTCTCTGTATTAATGGTGCCTTTCCAGACATGCAAGCTGCCCATGCCACAAGCACTCATGCAACCCCATACCATCAGTGATGCAGGCTTCTGAACGGAGCGTTGATAACAACTTGGGTTATCCTTGTCCTCTCTGGTCCGGATGACATGGCGTCCCAGTGTTCCATAAAGAACTTCAAATCGTGACTCATCTGACCACAGAACAGTCTTCCATTTCGCCACACTCCATTTTAAAAGACCCCTGGCCCAGTGCAAACGTCTGAGCTTGTGGAGCTTGCTTAGAAATGGCTTCCTCTTTGCACTGTAGAGTTTCAGCTGGCAACGGCGGACGGCACGGTGGATTGTGTTCACTGACAATGCTTTCTGGAAGTATTCCTGAGCCCATTCTGTTATTTCCTTGACAGTGGCATTCCTGTTTGAGGTGCAGTGACGTTTAAGGGCCCGGAGATCACGAGCAACCAGTAGAGTTTTACGGCCTTGACCCTTACGCACAGCAATTGTTCCAGATTCTCTGAATATTTTGATGATGTTATGCACGGTTGATGATGATAAAGTCTTTGCTATTTTACACTGGGTAACACCATTCTGGTATCGCTGCACTATCTTTCTGCGCAACAATGGTGGAATTGGTGATCCTCTTACCATCTTGGCTTCAAAGAGACACTGACACTCTGAGAAGCTCTTTTTATACCCAATCATGTTGTCAATTGACCTAATTAGTGTTAATTGGTCTTCTAGCTGTTCGTTATATGTTCAATTTCCTTTTTCCAGCCACTTATTGCTACTTGTCCCAACTTTTTTGGGATTTGTTGACACTGTGAAATTTTGAATCAACATATTTTTCCTTTAAAATGTTACATTTACTCAGATTAAACTTTTGATCTGTCATCTATGTTCTATTACGAATAAAATATTGACATTTGCCATCTCCACATAATTGCATTCAGTTTTTATTCACAATTTATTTAGTGTCCCAACTTTTTTGGAATCCGGTTTGTACAATAATTATGTTCCCGAACTAAAGGGCAGTGAACATATACCCTTGAGAATACCATTATAGTGACAGCAAAAGTTAGCACCATGTTGAGTTTACGGACAGTGTAGCAGCAGAACAGTCTAAAAGTGATACAAAATAAAACAAGCACTTTACGTGCACTTTTGCAATGTTCAGAAATGTTTCGTACACAACAAGAACATTCTTCAGCTTTAGAAACGTGGGTAAATCTCATGCTCTATATGTCAGAACAAACAAAGGGCACCTTGCCTGAGGTAGGTTGGTAAGTTCATCCATTTCAAGACTGCCTTCTAGGATGATCCTGACTCTTGAACGGTTCAGTAGAGGTGATGCCTGGTTTTAAACCAATGACCTGGAAATCTGCATCATCCAGATTCTATAGAGAGCGAGAGACAAAAAGCAGTGTTGAGTGTCAATTACAATTTGTCTAAATATAGACAGAAAGACAGAGGTCTAAAGATAAATAGTTAGCTGTAGAGGAACAGATAGATAGACAGGTGTAGCTAGACAGTCAGGTGTAAAGAAACAGACAGATAAAGAAAAGATACTCACAGAGCTACTTATGAAGAACTTAGAGCCTTGAGGGGACTTCCAATGATGTGTCTATGGCTGTTAGCTCAGGGTTCTGGAAGAGCGTGACATGCATGAGATAATTTGGGTTTTATTTCTCCAGGTTTTAAGAAATTTGTCTCTAACATTTTTGCCTTAAGTTATGGTCATATTTCAATATTTATTTCCACAAACAGTATAATGTACAAAGTTTAAATAATTTAATATTAATTTTTAATGTTCCTGATGCTACCAAGGACAAGGCTCAATTCTTGTGCTCTCTTCACACAGAGAAAAGGACAGTATCTGCATTTCCAATAACTTTATCTGTGAGGCTGGTAATGTCTGATATTAACTCTGAGGCCCAGAACATTTAACGAAGTAAAGGAAACTGTTAACCTCAGCCAAACCACTAGGACCAGCACAGATTAAGAATATAAAAGTTAATTTGTCTAGTTAGAAAACTGTGTTTGGTTTACAGTTGAACACAAACCACCTTTACACTTTGTAATGACTCTAAAATTCACACACTGTAATTAATTTTCTAACATAAGATAAGCATAAAATCATTTTTCTTTTCAGTCACTTACTTATGGAAAACAACTCATCAATTTCTAGAATGTGAAAAAGAGCTTGAGGGAAAAATAGACATCTTGTTTGACTCAGTCAGCTGTAATTTGTGACTGTAATTAGCTCTTCTCTGAAGAAAAGAAGAAATGAAAACTATGTCCTAAAAAGGTATTTTCCCAAGGAAAAAGGTAAAATGCAGAAAACACCAAATCTTATCGTGTAAAAATGAGAAAAAGGCTTCCAAACTTGTACAGGGTCTTCCACAAAACAAACCAAGACTAGGCTCATTGGAACTGACCAATGAAAATCTGGCAAAGTGCTATAGGGTGTGGTCCCGGCTACAAATTGATATTTTAAGTTCGTTCAAATTAAAAATATTAGTGCAGTCAGTTATTCTCTCAAAATAGGAGCACATACTAAAACATTTTAAATAATGTAAAAAAAATATAATTTCTTTTAAGTAGTGGTTACTCAAACTGTTTCCATAGAAACAAACTACAGGTTAATAGTGTGGGTTTAAAAAGAGTGTCTCAGAGAGGCAGAGTCTTGCTGGGCTTTTCCTCCACTGTAGTTTCCTGAAGCTGTTCCTTTCTTTCCACTCTGTGGTCCATCAGTGTCCCTGAGATTACACATTCACTTTTTTATTTTTTATTACCATCCACCGAATATTATAAATATAATTTTATATAAATTCAATGATAACATGTATATATTTAAACATTACTTTAAAATGGATCATTTCAATCTATTCACAAGCTCAGGACAATGTAAATTAGTCTCATCAGCAAACTACACACACACACACACACACACACTCACTCACACACACACACACACACACACTCACTCACTCACTCACTCACACACACACACACACACACACACACAGCAAAGGTTTTAAAGGTGTTTTTTTCCTCTGAAGATGAAAATAAAGAAATCTTTTCTGCAGAGAAATTGTTTAAAACGAAGAAATCAAGTATTTTTCCAAACATCTGGAGGAAGAGGTTTCACAGGAAAATGAGGCAAGGCTCTTATTATTGCCTCAGGGAGTGGTTTAATTTCTGATTGGTTCCTGTGCTGAGAGATGAAGGTGATAGTGATGAAGATGCAGGTAGAAATACAGCAGCTTTACAGCAGTTTGAACTCACTCTCAGAACTCCACTCCACTCACTCAGAGGTGTCACTTCTCCTGAAAGACTCTCCTCAGCACCATGGCGTCTCGCTTCTGTCTCCTGCTCGTTGTTGTCTTGTTCGCGATCGCAGAGTCTGCTCCAACAACTCCACAACTTGGAGGATGGTCAGAGTGGAAGAACGCTGACAACAGCGTGAATGAGATCTGCAGGAAGGTGAATGTTGTTCTTCTCCGTAATTTATTCTTCTGTAAGTGCTCCGTCCTGCTCAGGGTCAGAATTAAAACCCACTGCTGTGTTCCAGTGTGTTATTCATTTCACTGACGGAAAACTGTTGATACCTTGTGTCTAATCTGGGTCTAAACTGATAACCCTTCTTCTAAAGCTCATGAGAGTTTATAAACAGCTTACAGCACAATATCTGGTTGTTTATAAACTGTTGTAATTGCATGAAAAACCTTCTTAATGCACAGTTCATAAGATGGATTAGGTCAAAACAGTTCCACATAGACCCCTCCAGCCCACACTTGGCATTGAGAACAGTGACTTTAAGCTGAAGCTGTATCATCATCATCATCAGTACTATTATTATAGTGAAGGTGGTCTGTTAGTATTATTATTATTAAAAGTGAAGACAGTCTGTGGAGATATTATTCTGATTTACTGTTGTTTGTGCTGTAGTTGTAAAATGTTTTTTTTATTATTTCAGCTACAGCCTGAAGTCCAAAAGCAGCTTGGAGAGGAGTTTTCTCGTTTCGAGGCTCTGACGTACCAAACCCAAGTTGCTGGAGGAGTGAACTACAGAATCAAGGTACATTACCTTTTTATACGTGATTATGGTTTGTCTGTTGGTAATAAATGTGTAATCCCCAGAAAAACATGAACAAGCTGAAAGGAGGTTCTAGATAAAGGTTCTAGTTAAGATTGTGCTGTTTTAGTGGGAATAATAAAGTTATTTTTAAGAGACACAAACCCAAACTGAACATGTACACAAACGCCCCCTTGTGGAAGCTTTACATTACACTGTAACCCAGACTGTAGTTACCCCAGCTGCTGCAGTACTCACTTTAGGGTGAATCCCATTCCCCATCCCCCCCTCCCCCTTGTTTCTGAGTGTCCTCGCTCCCCTTGGGGTTGAGTTACAGGGTGCAGTGGTTAAATCTCCCCCTACGACGACCTTTCAAGACCCTGATACGTCATCAAAACAGAGCAGCGCTTCATTCCCAGGCGACTAGCACCGCTCTGTAGCAGCTCTGCACCAGTCTGCAGTGATATCAGAGGAGCTGCTGGACTTTAGTTACATTTAGGGCCTCATTCTCCTTCAGAAGAGTTCCACAATCAGATATTATCACTAAATGTATTGGGTGTCGCCTCTAAACCCAGTCTCTAGCAGGAACAGTGGGCTTTGGAGAACACAGCAATGGCAGCAGTGACCTTAAACGTTGTTTACTCGTTGTGTTTACTCGTCGAATAAGGTCCATACAGTGGAAAAGTGCCATATGTGGTAGGGGCAAGTGGGGAATACTGCATTCACCCTAATTCTGAACATTATTAACAGTGGTGTTGAGAAACAAAGAGGTCAGAGTTCATTATGTTTAATTAAATAATGTAGTGAATGTTCAGTGTGTGTTTCCTGAGTCGAGATATGAATCAAGGAATAAAATGTGGGTCTCCTGAGAATAGCACACTCAATTAACACAGACACAGAAACACAAAAATAAATGTAGAAATGTGGAAATATATAAAAATGAATAAATATGGAAATACATACATTTATAAATAATGGAAATTTACATTTATTCATATCCTTCTCATTTTATAAATATATTTATTAATTTCTTACAGCATTTATTTGGAATTTCGTTCATTTTTCACTCATTAATGTCATATATTTTTTGTATGTAATATTTTTTATTTATTTGCAGTAATGACATATTTATTCCTCCACAGTAAACAGATGTAGAGTAAAACACTTCTCTAACACTGTACCATCTCTCTCTCTCTCTCTCTCTCTCTCTCTCTCTCACACACACACACACACACAGACACACACACTTCACACACACAAACACACACACACACAGACTTCACACACACACACACACACTCTCTCTCTCTCTCTCTCTCTCTCTCTCTCTCTCTCTCTCTCTCAGGTTGATGTAGGAGTGAATAAGCTTGTCATCATAGAGGTGCATCATGATCTTAATCAGGTCGACACTCTGACGAAGGTTGAAGTGGTTTCCTCAAAGAATTCTGGAGTTGTTCTTGTGAATTATGGTTTAAAAAAATTGAATGAAAAAAAGTGAGTGAAGTGTGTGTGTGTGTGTGTGTGTGTGAAGTGTGTATGTGTGTGTGTGTGAAGTGTGTGTGTGTTTGTGTGAAGTGTGTGTGTGAAGTGTGTGTGTGTGTGTGTGTGTGAAGTCTGTCTGTGTGTGTGTTTGTGTGTGTGAAGTGTGTGTGTGTGTGTGTGTTTGTGTTTGTGTGTGTGTAGGTGTGTGTGTCTGTGTGTGTGTGTGTTTGTGTGTGTGTGTGTGTGTGAAGTCTGTGTGTGTGTGTGTTTGTGTGTGTGAAGTGTGTGTGTCTGTGTGTGTGTGTGTGTGTGTGTGTGTGTGTGAAGTGTGTGTGTGTGTGTGTGTGTGTGTGTGTGAAGTGTGTGTGTCCCTGATCAGATGAAGGTTGAGTTGATGGTGTAGAGATAGTGAACCCCTCCTCTACACAGAGTGTGTATTAAAGTTTCTGATGAAAAAGGCTTGTGTTTTGTTAAATTTGTCAGTAATTTGGAGACATTAGTAGGTTTCTATGGACTTGAACATGGCAGTGTTTTGAAGGCTGAAAACAGGAGAACTCCACTGCCTTTTCTGAACACTGCTTCTGACTGTATCCACTTGTTGGTGCTAAGTTACAGTAGATTCAGCCCTGTCCTACAGCTGGGGGGTAGCCTGCTGTTCTTTTAATAATGTATTTGCAGTAAGCTCCAGGACTTCTCTTTACAAAGTGATGGATAAACCCCATTTCCAGAAAAGTTGGGGTGCTGTGCAAAATGTAGATTAATACAGAACGCAGTGGTGTTAATTATTAATCCTCTAATATAAAGTAGTACAGATTTCAGACGTTGAAACAGACATTTATTAATAGTTTTAGTTTCAGAGGCCTACTACACTACCTTTCTACACAAACACCCTGTTCCCTTATTGAGAATATAGTCATTCTGATTAATACAATGTAAAGGTCATGTTCATCAAAATGTGTTCTACTGATTGTCTGTTGAATTGTCTTACCCTCCAATACATTTAGGCTTTAGGTCATTGCCTGGGTCATTACCTGCAAAAGTGCTGAACATGTCATAATCTCTCAGGCCTCATTTGTACATTTCTATGAAACCTTTTTGGTAAATTTTGGTAATTTTTCCTAAACTGATTAAATTGTTCTCAGGTGAATCTTGGCTTTCAGTGAAGAAGGGGAATTTGTGAAGGTTTAGATCAAACAATGATCAAACAGCTCTCAACTATAGCTCAGAGGTGCATCTCATGAACCTTCAATTGACAAATACATATAGACACCAAACACTGCAGTGTCACACAGACTCACAGTGGAAAGACAAGGCCTTGAACAGGGTGAACAGTGGAGAAGAGGGGTAAGGCTGGGTGGTGGAAGACTGAGGGGACAAGACAGAGGAAGAGGAAGGAGAGTCCATGCCCATAGGTTTGTCCCAGATGAAATAAGGGCAACAATTGTGGACCATGTTTTAAATCACGGTCTTTGTGCTGAAGCTGGTCGCCGGGGGCAGCCGAATATTGGAAGAACAACTGTGTCTTCAATCGTTCAAACGTGTCGTAGAGAGAACAGGTGTGTGATTCAGAAAAGTGCACTCTGCTGTAATGCTGCACATTGACATCAATTCTGAAATGTTATTCAATCCTATGATTTTTAAAGAGATGTAGCTGTTTTGTTAATCACTGAACTAACATTTGATTGTTTTACCTTTATTCCTGATAACTGCTTTACGTCTGTTTGGCTGTTGGTAGTTCATTAACATCTGACACCTTCAAACAGATATTCCAGCCCAACCTGATTGGAGTACATTACACAGTTCTGCATTCTTCACATCAAAAAAGTAATGGATATTACACTCTCACTCATTGTATCTTCTTAAGGTTTCCACAGTACGTACTGAAATAGAAAAACAAGCTTTTGGTCAGGCTGCACCATCAGACTTATATTTGGTAAAGAAAGTATTTAAAGTACATGACTTAGTGCCACTAATGTTTTAAAAAGCATTCTTCAGACATTGGAATTGAGCAAAATGGATTGTAAATGTCTTAAATAGCTTATTAGAGATTCTGTGGTCTGTGGTGTTGGTGGAAACATTGTATGTGCTGCTGCCTGTCTTGGCCAGGACTCTCCTGTAAGAGAGATTTTTAATCTCAGTGAGATTCTTTCCTGGTTAAATGAAGGAAAATGAATGAAATCCTTCAGCATTTTTGATGTCACTCCACACGTGATCAGTTGGATTTAACTGTCTCGAAGCTCTTTAAACACCCTATCAGCATTGTAGCCCCTTCTTGAACTCTGTGACTCTTTTCGTAAGTTCTTTGAACATAAAATAACTCAAATTAATGACTCACACACCACTCCTGCAACCTATACATTCTCTCCCTGGTAGTCAGCCCTTCTCCCTCTGGATCCCCATCTTTTCTTCTCTGTTTTTGAGCTGGTTACTGATTCACTCATTCTTGAAATTATTTCTAAATCTAAAACCACAACCTGCTGTCTTGATCCCCTCCCTACACCCCTAACCAAAGCCTGTATACCTACTCTGGTCCCCCACCTCACAGCCATTATTCATCAGTCATTGCTCAATAGCCACGTCCCCTCAATCTACAAAGTTGCAGCAGTAACTCCAATTCTCAAAAAACCTGGTCTTGATCAGAATAACAATTTTCTCCCTATCTCTAAGCTCCCATTCCTTTCCAAAGTTCTCGAAAGAGTAGTGGCTAATCAACTTAAAACCTTTCTTGAATCAAATAACCTTTCTGATCCACTTCAGTCTGCTTTCCGTCCATGTCACAGTACGGAAACTGCACTGGTTAAAGTCGTCAGTTACTTGCTGGTAACTGCAGATAATGGCGGCTTTAGTGTACTCGTTCTATTAGATCTAAGTGCCGCCTTTGATACAGTAAGCCACTCTATTCTCCTTTCAAGGCTGTACAAGCTGGGCATTACTGGAACTGCCCTTGACTGGTTCAAGTCCTATCTATCAGACCGCAAACAGTATGTCACTCTCTCTGGTTATCGCTCTGTCACATCCACTGTTACACATGGTGTCTCTCAAGGCTCTGTGCTGGGACCCTTGTTGTTTATTATTTACATTCTCCCACTAGGACAAATCATCTGTCGCTTTAACCAGGAGTTCCATTGCTATGCAGACGACACCCAAATTTATCTTCAGACCGAGACCTTTACTAACCCACCTCTCCCGGCTCCCCGGGATGGCCATCTTCACTCCAGCCCCGAGCTGGGAGCGTCAGCGTGGGCGTGGGAAGCCGAGGTCGTCTCCCCCTCTACCGCAGCCAGTCTTCACCTCTACTAACCGGTTTGAGGTGCTCAGCTCCTGGCCCTCACCTGCACCGAGAACTAAACAGGGCGGTATTCTTATAATCGGCGACTCTATAGTCAGACATTTAAGAGTCTCAGGCACAAAGAGTAAAGCTACTGTGTCCTGTCTTCCAGGTGCTCGTGTCCTGGATGTTGCCAGGCGACTTTCCTCGGCGCTGCGGCAGCGTGAGGATCTCGGCACCGTCGTTCTCCACGTGGGGACGAACGACACTTCCGCCCGCCGCAGCGAGGTCCTGAAGGAGCACTACCGTTCGCTTCTGGATACCGCTCGGAAGAAGACGGACGCCAGGATCGTCGTCTCCGGCCCCCTACCCACCTACAGACAAGGATGTGAGGCGTACAGCAGGCTCTTCGCACTCCACTCCTGGCTCTGGGTCTGGTGTGGCACTGTCGGCGTGGACTACGTCGACCACTGGGAGTGTTTTCGGGAACGTCCTGCCCTCTACCGCCGGGATGGGCTTCACCCTAGTCGTCTAGGTTCTGCAGTTCTCTCTGGGAACATCAAGGATGTTCTTCGCCAGGCTTGACTAACCCCACCCACCAGCACAAACCAGGCAAGTAGATTACACAGCGAACAGGTAAGTGATTTTAAGGATACACTTACAGATAATGGCCATTTGTTTGCCCATAGTAAGGGTGTATCTACAAAGCTTGCTTTAAGAAATATAAAAATTTGTTACAGTATCAAGACTGTGTCTGTCCCCCGAATCAAACTTAAACCCAGAAAATATCAAACAGCGTGCCCCAATAACCTAATCACTATTAAACCATCAGAAACAGAGGGTAGTATCTTCCCCTCAGATCTAAAGTTTGGCCTACTCAATATAAGAGCACTTAACTCTAAAGCAGTCATTATACATGAAATAATAATGGATCAGAAATTTGAAGTTTTATGCTTTAGTGAAATTTGGGTCAGAAATGATGAATATTTAGCACTAAATCAAGCCACTCCTACAGGCTATAAATATGTACACAGCCCCAGACTGACGGGCAAAGGGGGTGGATTATGTATAATTTACAAAAATAATTTAATTATTAACCAAAAACATGGTTACAGCTGTACTTCCTTCGAAATCATGTACATTAACATAATTAACCCCGCCACAAATAAGAACACTATCTCCTTATTAAACATTTATAGACCACCAGGGCCCTATTCAGAATTTATAAAAGAATTTGGTGAACTAGCTGCTAATTTAGCAGTGTCATGTGATAAGTTAATAATTGTAGGAGACTTTAACATTCATTTTGAGAAAAGTGATGATCCCCTAAAAAAGGTGTTCACATCAATCATAGATTCTGTTGGTTTCACACAAAATGTATCAGGTCCTACTCATTATTGTAATCACACACTAGACTTGGTTTTGACCCTGGGCACGAACATAAAAAACCTAAATATTCTCCCTCAGTCTTCCACGGTCTCAGACCACTACCTAATTTCATATGAACTGAATTTAGATATTAAAAAATATACATGCCCACATTATTATCTAAAGCGCTCACTAACCCCATCTACAGCCCCTAAATTTACTGAAAACATCACTGATTTATTGACCTCAGTCAGTAGTCCAGCGGACCCACTGGAGCTGGACAGACTAACGGACTACTTAGATAACACTCTTCGATCAACTTTAGATAGTGTAGCACCGCTTAAGCGTAAAAAGCTACGACAGAAAAAACTCGCTCCCTGGTATAATGAAGAAACACTCACCCTAAAACAAACCATAAGGAAATTAGAGCGGAAATGGCGGTCGACTAAACTGGAAGTATTTCACTGTGCCTGGAAAGACAGCCTTATCCAATATAGAAGGGCACTCGTCAATGCACTTTCAGCACATCTGTCCTCACTGATTGAAAATAATAAAGACAGTCCTAGAGCACTCTTTAATGTAATCTCTAAACTTACAAACAATCGGGCAGCTACTGATCCACAGATCCTAGCCATTCACACCAGCAATGCTTTTATGGACTTTTTTAACAATAAGATTGAAAATATTAGACAAACAATAAATACCATATTACTAAATCCAGCCTGTCTGTCATCTGGTGTGGATGATATAGAACAAAACATAGAAGAAAGACTAGAGGACTTTGACCCACTACCACAGCTAGAACTGGAGAAAATCATCTACTCGTCAAATTGTACGACCTGCACACTTGATGCAATACCAACAAAACTATTTAAAGAAGTATTACCAGTCATAATCAATCCCATCTTAACAATCATAAATTCGTCCCTTAGACTGGGTCACATACCCAAAGCATTTAAACTAGCAGTTATTAAACCCCTGATCAAAAAACCGAATATTGATCCTAGTGTACTATCCAATTACAGACCCGTCTCTAACCTTCCCTTCATATCTAAGATCTTAGAAAAAGTTGTGGCCCAACAACTTAGGTCACACTTGCATAAGAATAACATGTATGAAAAATTTCAATCTGGTTTTAGGCCACACCATAGCACCGAAACAGCTTTAGTTAAGATAACAAACGACCTTCTTCTCGCCTCTGATCGAGGCTGCGTATCCATGCTAGTTCTACTAGACCTCAGTGCAGCTTTCAATACAATTGATCATACTATTCTGCTAGAAAGATTAAAAAACATGGTTGAAATAACAGGAACGGCCTTATCATAGTTTAAGTCTTATCTCACAGATCGCTACCAGTTTGTAAAAGTAAATAATTTTTCTTCTACTCATACAAAAATGAGATTTTTAGTTCCCAAAGGCTCCATTTTAGGACCTTTACTATTCATATTATACATGCTGCCACTGGGCAGAGTTATTAGCAGGCATGGCATTACCTTCCACAGTTACGCAGATGACACACAGTTACACATATCAGCCAAACCAGATGACAAACCTACACTAAAGAAAATGGAGGACTGTGTTAAAGAAGTGAAGCATTGGATGTCATACACTTTCCTTCTGCTAAACAGCGACAAAACCGAGGTCCTCCTTCTAGGTCCAAAACCTGCTATAAATAAGGTATCAGACTTAATACATAATTTTGACTTCCCTGTTCTCCCGAGCTCATCAGCTAAAAATCTGGGTGTTATAATTGATTCAGATCTATCATTTGATCAGCATAGAGGTAACATTACAAAAACAGCTTTCCTACATCTTCGAAACCTCGCTAAGTTAAGAAATTCCTTATCCCTCCCAGATGCAGAAAAATTAGTTCACGCTTTTATTTCATCAAGATTAGATTATTGCAATGCACTTTTATCAGGATGCTCCAGCAGAAACTTGAGTAAACTCCAGCTAATTCAAAATGCTGCAGCCAGGGTCCTCACTAAAACTAGAAAATTTGATCATATCAGCCCAGTCTTATCAGCCCTTCACTGGCTTCCAGTTAAATTCCGTATTGATTACAAAATTCTTTTACTCACGTATAAATCCTTACATGGTCTCGCCCCTGAATACTTGCAAGACCTCATCACACACTATGAACCACCAAGATTACTCAGATCTCAGGGTGCCGGCCTCTTACTAGTACCCAGAATTCATAAGACTTCAGCAGGGGGGAAAGCCTTCTCCTACAAAGCCCCTCAGCTCTGGAACAATCTTCCAGCTAGTGTTCGGGACGCAGACACAGTCACTATGTTTAAGTCTAGGCTCAAAACACACTTGTTCAGTTTAGCCTTTGGCAACTAACCTCTGTCTAGTTTAAGGTTGTGGTTTCAGGAACTCATGGACATGGAGAATCAGGGTAAACCTGGATGATGTGCTCACAATTTCTCTTGCTTGGAACGAAAGGATGTCTTTGCCTGAGCTCCTTCTGGTTTCCCTACTAACAGTCTGTTACAGTCAGATCCGTCACTACACTAAAGAGAATATTCACATGCTCTTATTCTCTGCTGCACTCAACTAACCTAACTGCTTCCCTTTACTGTTTTCTGAGAGAATGGTGGCCCACTGATGGAAGATTGTTTGCTGGATTCTCCTGCGGCCCAGACCAGACCAGACCAGCTGCTCACCTTATTATTATTATTATTATTATTATTATGTAGCATAATGACACTTCATTGGTGATCATTTAAAATTCAATCTATAGTTTGATCAGAGGAGGATGGGTCCCCTTTGTGAGTCTTGGTTCCTCCCAAGGTTTCTTCCTCCAGCCTCGAGGGAGTTTTTCCTTGCCACTGTCGCCTTCAGCTTGCTCGCATTGGGCTTTGATTTAAATGTTCTGTTTTGAAACTGTGAAGCTGCTTTGTGACAACGTCAGTTGTAAAAGGCGCTATACACAGTATATAGAGTAGTGCGCATGCGCGAAAAGTGCGTGCAGCCTTTACGGTAGCTCCCGTTTGTGTATCGTTTTTTCTTTTTAACTATAGTTTTATCTTAATAATATCTATTTATTTTTATAAGGTAACTAAGTTTTGCCCTCTCGAATCATGCTAGTAGAGAGAGTTTTGGTCAGTTTTTTCACTGTGAAAGTTCTACTTTCATGGTGCACCGCGGCGCAGGAGCATGGTCCCTTTGTTTACACCCGGGATCAGCTGATCGCGCTGAAGCCGGCCGGCATGGAGATCAGGGCCGCGAACATCCCAGACGAGCTCTGGAGACGGACGCGCAGGGGATGTAGAGGAGGAACGAACCAGCGCTCGGGGAAATCGAGGGCAAAAAGACGGAGGCTTATGGAGAAAAAGGGATATAAGCCGCGTCTTCCCACCGTCGTCATGGGCAACGTTAGATCGCTGGCTAATAAGATGGACGAGCTAACAACGTTAACCATGAGTCAGAAGGAGTATCGGCAGTGTAGTTTAATGTGCTTCTCGGAGACATGGCTACACCAGGACATGATAATGATTCAATCGCTGGCTTTCAGACTGTTCGGGCCGACCGGAACCGCACCGAGAGCGGTAAGCGTAAAGGGGGAGGGCTGGCTGTGTTGGTTAACAACCGCTGGTGCTCTCCTGGTCACATTACCATCAAGGAGCGTATGCGTCTGCCAACCCGACGTCAGCGTGTGACGTCATTCACTCCACCATAGCGCGTTTTCAAACTCAACACCCGACTGCTTTCATTGCCATATCAGGTGACTTTAACCATGTCACTATGGCCAGGACATTACCAAACTTCACTCAGTATCTGGACTGTCCTACCAGAGAGGAGAGAACATTAGACCTGATGTATGCTAATGTTAAGGAGGCATACAGCTGCTCCCCCCTCCCCCCTCTGGGTGGATCTGACCATAACTTGGTCAACTTTAGTTCAAAGTATGTGCCTCAGGTGAAGAGTCAGCCTGTGACCATGAGGACAGTGAGGAGATGGTCAGAGGAGACTTCTGAAGTGCTGCAGGACTGCTTTGAGACCACAGACTGGACAGCACTCTATGAGCCTCATGGAGAGGACATTGACGGGCTCACAGAGTGCATCACAGATTACATCAACTTCTGTGTAGAATCCACTGTCCCAACCAGGACTGTTAAATGTTACCCAAACAACAAGCCGTGGGTAACAAAAGACATCAAAGCACTCCTCAACAAGAAGAAGAGAGCTTTCAGAGCTGGAGACCGGGAGGAGGTGAGAACGATTCAGAGGGAACTGAAGAGAACCATCAGGGAGGCTAAGGAAAGATACAGGAGCAAGCTGGAGTGGAAACTCCAGCAGAACAACATGAGGGAGGTCTGGAGTGGTATGAGGACTCTGGCTTCAGGTCCAGCAACCACAGGGGAGTAGAGGGCAGTGTGGACAGGGCCAACGAGTTAAATCTGTTTTTTTAACAGATTTGACACTGTGAGCCCTGATCTCCCCCTCCCTGACTCCTCTGCTGTCGGGCCTCAACAGCCCACTCCACTCCCCCTCCCTCCCCTTACTGATAGCCTCCCCCCCTCCTGTGATAGTCCACATCACACCTCCTCTCCTCCCCCACCAGGGACCTCTACAGTGAATCTCACAGCTGACCAGGTGAGAAGACAGCTACAGAGACTCCACACGAACAAGGCTGCAGGCCCTGATGGTGTTCCCCCTAGGGTGCTTAAAGCCTGTGCCACCCAACTTTGTGGAGTCCTGCAGCATGTCTTCAACATGAGCCTGCGTCTCCAGAGAGTCCCGGTGATGTGGAAGACGTCCTGCATTGTTCCTGTGCCAAAGACTCCGCGGCCCAGTGACATCAAGGACTACAGGCCGGTGGCACTGATGTCCCACATCATGAAGACCATGGAGAGACTTGTCCTGGATCACCTCCGGCCCATGGTCCAGCCACTTCTAGACCCCCTCCAGTTCGCCTACCAGCCTCGTCTGGGGGTTGAGGATGCCATCATCTACCTGCTGAACCGAGCGTATGCTCACCTGGATAAGCCAGGCGGCACTGTGAGGGTCATGTTTTTTGATTTCTCCAGTGCGTTTAACACCATTCAGCCTGCTCTTCTGGGTGACAAGATGAATGTGATGCAGGTAGACGCCCCCCTCGTGTCCTGGATTGTTGACTACCTGACTGGCAGACCACAGTATGTACGTCTGCAGCACTGTGTGTCAGACAGAGTGGTCAGCAATACTGGAGCCCCGCAGGGAACTGTCCTCTCTCCCTTCCTCTTCACCCTCTACACCACTGATTTCAACTACTGCACAGAGACTTGCCACCTCCAGAAGTTTTCTGATGACTCTGCACTAGTTGGATGTATCATCAGGGGTGATGAGGATGAGTACAGGGAGACGGTGAACGACTTTGTTGCGTGGTGTGAGCTGAACCATCTGCAGCTCAACGTGACAAAGACAAAGGAGCGTGTGGTGGACCTGAGGAGGGACAAAACGCCGGTGACCCCTGTGTCCATCAGGGGGGTCAGTGTGGACATTGTGGAGGACTATAAATATCTGGGCGTACACATTGACAATAAACTGGACTGGGCTAAGAACACTGACGCCCTTTACAAGAAGGGCCAAAGTCGTCTGTATTTTCTGAGGCATCTGAGGTCCTTCAACATCTGCAGAACTATGCTGAGGATCTTTTATGAGTCAGTTGTGGCCAGTGCCATCCTTTATGCTGTTGCATGTTGGGGCAGCGGGCTGAGGGTGGCAGATGCCAACAGACTTAATAAACTGATCCGTAGAGCCAGTGAGGTTGTGGGCGTAGAGCTGGACTCGCTGACGGCAGTGTCTGAGAGGAGGGTGCTGTCTAAACTGCAGGCTATTATGGATAATGGCTCCCACCCTCTTTATCACATGGTAATGAGACACAGGAGCACGTTCAGTGCAAGACTCTTTCAGCCAAAATGCACTACAGAGCGCCACAGGAGGTCATTCCTACCAGTGGCTACCAGACTTTATAACTCCACACTTAAAGCACGACACCTTTCACATGTACAGTAATAACAATAGAACAATTTTTTAAATTATGAGTGTAACAACTCAAATGTGCAATACTCATACTGCTGTATACAGTATATCCGTATTTATTATTATAGATGTGTACATATTGTAAAAATTCCTTTTGTGTTAAATTTTTATTAGAGTGTTTATTCTTTTACAACTGGCTGCTACTGTAATAATTGCAATTTCCCCTTGGGATCAATAAAGTATTTCTGATTCTGATTATAAAAATAAATTTGATTTGATTTGATTTGAACTCCCTTGTCAAAACCTCATTATTCAACTTACAAAACATAGCAGAAAATCAGATCATCCCTCTCTCAGTCTGCTGCAGAAAAACTCATCCATGCATTCATCTCAAACCATCTTGATTACTGTAACTCGTCCCAGCAAACCCTCAACACAGGTTTAGACCTGCCAGGTCTGTCCGGCATCCTCCCCTGCCATCTGATCCATCTCACCACCAGGTGGTGATCAGTTGACAGCTCAGCACCTCTCTTCACCCGAGTGTCCAGAACATATGGCCGCAGGTCCGATGAAACGACTATAAAGTCGATCATCGAAGTGCGGCCTAGGGTATCCTGATGCCAGGTGTACTTGTGGACATCCTTATGCTCAAACATGGTGCTCGTAATAGATAAACTGTGACGGGCACAGGGGATCCAATAACTGAACACCACTCGGGTTCAGATCAGCGGGGCCGTTCCTCCCAATCACGCCCCTCCAGGTCTCACTGTCATTGCCCACGTGAGCGCTGAAGTCCCCCAGCAGAACAATGGAGTCCCCAGAATGAGTGTTCTCCAGCAACCTCTCTAGGGTCCCCAAGAAGGCCTGGTACTCTGAACTGCTCTTCAGTGCATAAGCACAAACAACAACCAGAGCCCTTTCCACAACCCGAAGGCGCAGGGAGAGAACACACTCCTACACGGTTTAAAAACATTGGTGAATTATTCACCAGACTGTATTTTAAATGAATTCAAAGCGAATTTAAAATGAATTAAACATGCCCACCCATGTTATTCCTCTTCTTCTTTTTTTAAACCTCTATTTTACAGAGAAGGTTTTACCTTAATTCCCAAGTAAAATCACTCGAGATTAAATCCTTATAATAATTTTCCAGAGGAAATAAATAGGTTTTGTTTGTTTTATGATGGTCAGTAATATTTGTACGTGTTCTAATGTTAGATAGTGTTTTTCCAGGCGATAAAGCAGTTATGTCCAGAGAAAGGGTTTCAAACCATGCGTTAGGCTCCAATAAAAACCTCAGTAAAAGCCCGGGTTCACACTGAACCTGTTTCAGAAATAAAATGCCGCCCTCTAGTGACAATTCACTGTAATGTAGATTTATTCCCACATCTTTACAGGAAAATAAACGTGTTCTCAGTATCTAGAGCCCGTGTTCTCCTGCAGGGGAACACAGAGTGTGTTGTGTGTGATTATTACAGTTAAGAGTAACACAGTCATTGTGTGTTCTACAAACCCCAGTTTTATTAATGCATTCATTCTACTGAAGCTTTATTTAAGAACAGAGTCAAAACAAATCAGAATAATATCAAATGAAATAAGAGCTGAGGAGTTGGTGTGTTCTCCCTGTGTCTGTGTGGGTTTCCTCCGGGTGACTGTCTGTGAGGAGCGTGGTGTGTTCTCTCTGTGTCTGCGTGGGTTTCCTCCGGGTGACTGTCTGTGAGGAGCGTGGTGTGTTCTCTCTGTGTCTGCGTGGGTTTCCTCCGGGTGACTGTCTGTGAGGAGTGTGGTGTGTTCTCTCTGAGTCTGCGTGGGTTTCCTCCGGGTGACTGTCTGTGAGGAGCGTGGTGTGTTCTCTCTGTGTCTGCGTGGGTTTCCTCCGGGTGACTGTCTGTGAGGAGCGTGGTGTGTTCTCTCTGTGTCTGCGTGGGTTTCCTCCGGGTGACTGTCTGTGAGGAGTGTGGTGTGTTCTCCCTGTGTCTGCGTGGGTTTCCTCCGGGTGACTGTCTGTGAGGAGTGTGGTGTGTTCTCCCTGTGTCTGTGTGGGTTTCCTCCGGGTGACTGTCTGTGAGGAGCGTGGTGTGTTCTCTCTGTGTCTGCGTGGGTTTCCTCCGGGTGACTGTCTGTGAGGAGTGTGGTGTGTTCTCCCTGTGTCTGCGTGGGTTTCCTCCGGGTGACTGTCTGTGAGGAGTGTGGTGTGTTCTCCCTGTGTCTGCGTGGGTTTCCTCCAAGTGACTGTCTGTGAGGAGTGTGGTGTGTTCTCCCTGTGTCAGCATGGGTTTCCTCCGGGTGACTGTCTGTGAGGAGTTGGTGTGTTCTCCCCGTGTCCGCATGGGTTTCTTCCGGGTGCTCCGGTTTCCTCCCACAGTCCAAAAACACACGTTGCAGGTGGATTGGCGACTCAGTGTCCGTAGGTGTGTCTGTGTTGCCCTCTGAAGGACTGGCGCCCCCTCCAGGGTGTATTCCTGCCTTGCGCCCAATGATTCCAGGTAGGCTCTAGACCCTCCGTGACCCTGAATTGGATAAGGGTTACAGAAAATGAATGAATGAATGAATGAAATAAGAGTTTGTACAAACCGGATTCCAAAAAAGTTGGGACACTGAACTAATTGTGAATAAAAACTGAATGCAATGATGTAGAGATGGCAAATGTCAATATTTTATTCGTAATAGAACATAGATGACAGATCAAAAGTTTAATCTGAGTAAATGTAACATTTTAAAGGAAAAATATGTTGATTCAAAATTTCAGTGTCAACAAATCCCAAAAAAGTTGGGACAAGTAGCAATAAGTGGCTGGAAAAAGGAAATTGAGCATATAACGAACAGCTGGAAGACCAATTAACACTAATTAGGTCAATTGACAACATGATTGGGTATAAAAAGAGCTTCTCAGAGTGTCAGTGTCTCTCTGAAGCCAAGATGGTAAGAGGATCACCAATTCCACCATTGTTGCGCAGAAAGATAGTGCAGCGATACCAGGATGGTGTTACCCAGCGTAAAATAGCAAAGACTTTTAAGTTATCATCATCAACCGTGCATAACATCATCAAAAGATTCAGAGAATCTGGAACAATTGCTGTGCGTAAGGGTCAAGGCCGTAAAACTCTACTGGATGCTCGTGATCTCCGTGCCCCTAAACGTCACTGCACCTCAAACAGGAACGCCACTGTCAAGGAAATAACAGAATGGGCGCCAGCCCTGAGACGTCTCTGCAGGAGAAGCCCTCATCACACTGTGATTAATAGACTCAGGATCTATTAACAGACTCTGGGTCAGGATGCAGTGAAAAAACAGCTGACTTTTCCAGAAGTATGGTTTGTAACAGAAAGACAGTGGTTCTATATGGAACCTTCAACACTTGAAGAACCTTTTAAAGGTTTAAAGGAACACCACGAGACGTACAAGTTCTTTACCAGTTTCTTTACCAAAACTTATTACCAAAGTGGTTCTTCTGTGGCATTGCTCATAGAACCATCTTTAGTACCTTTAAAGAGTGTACACACATAAAAAGTATGGTTCTACAAGGGTTCTTTATTGAAGTTCCTCTATATAAAACCCTGAACACAAACATTTTGCATGATTAAAGGGTTCTTCAGATTGATGGAGAACGTGCTGTAGATGGTTCTATGCTGCCATTTAAAAAGTGTTCCTCTATTGTTACAATGTCAATACAGAACCCTCTCTGCAGCATATTCTTCATCAATCTGAAGAACCCCTTCACAAGGAAGATAACCCTTTAATGATGCAAAGGTTCTTCAAG
Source organism: Hoplias malabaricus (assembly GCF_029633855.1). Lineage (NCBI taxonomy): Eukaryota > Metazoa > Chordata > Actinopteri > Characiformes > Erythrinidae > Hoplias > Hoplias malabaricus. Next base: position 52,015,788 of record NC_089805.1, read on the forward strand.
TGTTCAGGGTTCTGTATAAAACCGTTGTTCTAAACCATTTTGTCTTCTTCTTCACTGTGTTAAAATGGTCATCACCTCGACTTGACTCTGTGATCATTTATGATTTCTCACATAACATTGCGACTGGACAGAGTTTCCAAATACGGAGCTCATATTCTGACAGCACGTGACTGCAGCATCCGTTCGGATCACAATCATCACTCCAGCTCATCCCAGAGGAACAGGACGGAGCTCCATCACTCTACAGAGCAGCTCTACAGGGCCCTCTGCTGGACTCTGGGCTCATGAACTGACGTGCAGCCATTGTGTCATTGAAACTATGGTTCAATTTCAGTAAGTATTTCTGGACGTTGGTGACTATCAAACTCTGACCTTCTGACCTCTTTCAGGACCCCGCAAGAAATGAACAGTGGTGTTTGTTTTTTTACATTAGTTTTTTTAATAATTCATTGAAGTACATGGTTTTAGGAAGTACATGTTATCAATAAGTGTACACAGTGAGTATTTTTTGTTTTTCTTCTGAAGGAAAAGTAGAAACTAAAAATGGCACTCACTACAAACACAGATCAGACGAAGGTAAACAAGCTCTCTACGGAACAGCACTGATCCCCCAACATAAAGACACTTGCATAAGAGCAAATCAGTCACAAAATTGGACCCAAAAAAGGATTGCAAGAATGATGTAAGGTCAGAAAACAGAAGGAAACATATATTTATATTTATATATAATAATATATACTGTAGATTTTATAAAAAAAAAAAATCAAAAAAAAAAAAAGAAAGAATAATACTTTGCGAGGTTAAGAGGTGTTTAGCTACTGTCGTTACTGCGGCTACTGCCGCTGCTGAGGTCGGGTTTCTCTCGTTTATGGATCTGCTCGTGTGCTTTAAGGTGGCCCGACTGGCTGAAGCTCTTGCCGCAGTGCTGGCAGGCGTAGGGTCTCTCGCCCGTGTGGATCTGCTGGTGTGCTTTAAGGTGTCCCAAGCGGCCAAAGCTCTTGCCGCACTGCGTGCAGCCGAAAGGTCTCTCACCAGTGTGGATCTTCTCGTGCGTTTTAAGGACTCCAGAGTTGCTGAAGCTCTTGCCGCAATGGCCGCAGTTGAAGGGCTTCTCGCCCGTGTGGACTTGCTGGTGGTTGCGGAAGCTCATCTCCTTGGCGAAGGTCTTGCCGCAGTGCGAGCAGCAGAAGGGCCTTTCCCCGGTGTGGCTCAGCTGGTGGGCTTTCAGTTCCTTTGACTGGCAGAAGCTCTTGCCGCACTCGGTGCAGGCGAAGGGCTTCTCGCCCGTGTGGAGCCTCTGGTGCGAGCGGAGGTCGTCCGCCTTGGTGAAGCCTTTGGGGCAGTGGGCACAGGTGTAGGGCTTCTGCCCCGTGTGGATGAGCTGGTGCCTCTTCAGGTTGCCTGCCTGGCCGAAGCTCTTGCCGCACTGCGAGCAGGTGTAAGGCCTCTCTCCGGTGTGGATTCGCTGGTGAGTTTTCAGGTTGCCCAAAGTGCTGAAGTTTTTGCCGCACTGAGTGCAGGAGAAGGGCTTCTCTCCCATGAGGTTGCGAGGTTTGCGAGAGTGCGATTTTGTGCCGGCGTGGTGGCCCTTGCCCGCCTCGGCCGACTGCAGCTCGTACAGGTGTGCCACCTGGAACTCGGGGTCCATCTTGACCATGCCTTCGTCTGGGCGCAGCTTGTTGAGCTCAGTGCGCAGTTCCGCCATGTGGATGGACTCTAGGCCATTCATCTCTGACTTGAGGTGGCTGGACATGAGGTTTGGTTCATACTCTGGTTTGAGGGACGCCAGCTCTGTGGCGTAGTAACACTGAAGGTCGGCGTGCTGCTCCGATTTGATGTACTCCAGGCTGTCGGGTACGTGGGTGATGTAGTCGAATACGAGGCTGGGTTCGTAATGAGACTTGAAGGAGTCCAGCTCCGCGCCGTGGAAGGAGCGCAGGTCACCGTGCCGCTCAGACTTGATGTAGTCCAGGCCGCTGATCTCCATCTTGATCTGCTCAGAGCCCAGCTCAGCCGTGCTCAGTGGCTGGATCTCTGAGAGGTCCACGGTGCGGATGGAGTCCAGGTCCGGCTCAGCCTTGATGCAGGGCAGCATGGCCATGGGCTCGGCGATGTCTGAGGTGAGTGTGCTGAGGGTGGGCGTGCTGCAGCCTGAGGTCGACAGCATGGTCAGCGTGGGGGGGCTGCAGTCCCCGCCCAGAGCTTCGCTATCGGACGCCAGGGCGTTGAGTCCCAGCGACATGCACTCTGTCTCCAGCTCGGCCATAATGGTGGGGTCGAGGCCACCCGACCACCAGAGCTTCCGTTCTGAGGGAGGTTAGCTTAGCTAGCGTGGTGCGGAAAAGTTCAGGAGTGCTGCTCTACAGCCGCAGGCTGGGGTTAGGAGCAGCACTCGTCCCTGAGGCTCCTGGGGTGGGGAAGAAGTAAACAGAGCAGAAACATGGTCAAGCACAAGCCGTCGAGGAGCAATGATTACAGATACACAGTATCCTAGCATACAACAATGGGTGTCCAGTACTGACCGCTGATTTTCAACGCTAAAACACACATCAGTAAGTAAACTGCCACTGTCTGTATAAAACACTCCGCTCAAATCTGAAGACTTCAATGCACATGATGGTAAAATATTGTTCTTTTCTGCTCATGTGAACAAACTGTCCTGCACTGGGGGGCTTTTTCATCCCCTGCAATTCTTTCACAACAGTTATAATACCTTTACTGTAGAAAAAAGTGAAGTGACCAAAACCATGTCCCTTTACAGTTAGCACTGGGATATACAGATAATTACAGAAGTATGTCATTACGTCAGACTGTTATTAACAAAGGTAAAATTGGACATCACTTTACAGAGAGTGTTATATGGGATAGACAAGTAAACAAGGACACAAAATGTCTTTCACCTGAGAAGAGCAACCCTGGGTACAATTCCTAATCAAAAGTGAGAGAGTGAATGAATGTGTGAATTACTGTCAGTTCCATGATATGCTTCACATTAAAGTAAATAAATAAATAAAAATAAAACAGTATCCTACATATTCACAGGTGAGCGATATGACAATATTCATCATTATTGTTAAAATTACAACATGATGGCGCAGTGTGTATGTTGTGGATATCGGCTGAACTTCAAGAGCATTCATCAGCTGGAGTTTTAAGGACAAACAAAAAACGTATTTGAATTTAGTATTTATGCAGAATTCAGTCTTGTACATGCAATGTGGCTCTAGTAAGATTATAAAACAAATTAATTAATTTAGTAATTGTTATAAAATTTATAAATATAAAAAAATATAATAAATAAAAATATCAAACTTTGAGGGTACTTGAAGTAAAAAAATGTATCCTACTGCTGAGAGAAGTAGGGATGAGGAAAAATATTTTAATGCTCAAGAAAAAAAAATACTGAATAGTAAATTAGCTGAATCAATCATAGGCAATTTGCATGCAAACTGTTTCCTGGCTCCTGCCCACATATGCTGAACACTGACTGACCGATTTAACGATGGACATGGGCTCTGAGTGGGCACATAGTGGGACCCACTTGGGCTGCCTGTAAGGAATAAATGTGGGCAGCCAGGTAATTCTCTGTGTGGACAGACATGGGCTCACAGAAGAATGGTCTTTATTTACAGAAAGTTGGTGCCCAAGTTGACTTTGTTTAACCTGTCCTGATCCCATCACTGGCCAATAAGAGCATTGTGGGGCCAACATTAAACCTATGGATAAACCTTGTGGCTGCATATATAAGCCATATCAGCTGGGATGTTGAATTAGAAGAAAAGAATGTTGTCTAAATTTTCCACACTTATCAATGTGGCACTACAGGGGCCTTTCTAACAATAGGTAAGACAGTGAAAATAAATGCTTGTTTACTTGTCAAACTCATTGAAGTCTACATTATGAATATTTTGGGAATGTCAAAAGTGCTTAAATACTTTTGATACTAAGGTAACGTCCTAAATAAGTGCTTAAAAAAATCTAGAGCCTGAAAGCCCAGCATCATTAAGTGAAGCAGCGCCAGATGTTGTGTGATGTTGAGATGCATTATTGTAACTGTAAAATGTTGGACATTGTTATGTTACTGGAGCTAGTTCTGCTTTTGAACAAGACAAGGCCTTCACACAATGTATTTGAAAAAAACATTAGAATATGTGAGATTTATTCTGTGAATCTGAGGGGATTTCTTCAATCTGGCGGCGTATTTTACCTCAGAAAAACAACAACAACCAATAGTCGCCGTTAGCTTAGCAGCTAATAAGGATAAGAATGGTGATTCCGCGGCGTCTGTAGCATTATGAGGGATACAAATCGTTTCGTTCTTAATATATTTATAGCGAGAGCTGCTAATGAAGCCCACAAAAGGCAGCCTCGGCTTTTTTAGCACTTAGCTTTAGCCAGTGGCCATCTTGTTTACGGCTAGCGGTAACTCCAGCTGCCAGTGCATTAGCATTAGCATCAGCGCTGAGGTAAAGTTCGGATTCACGCGCGCTGCAACTTTTTACCGCCAAACGCTTCAACGTTACACAACCTTTTGGTCGCCTTCAAAATCGCGGGAAAAGCGGTTGTTTGTGTCCAAACAGTGTTTGGACTGTTAGTCGTTCTGTGTCTCATTAGTTTTTTCCGTTCCACCTTAAACCGTGCAGCTACAGGCGCCAGAAGGTAGCTGCTGCTCAACTTAAGGTGGAACCGAAAAATTCAACCAAGATCCGAGCGAATAAGCAGGTTTTTGGGGGAAATAAGAAATGAAGATGCACACGTTAAAAGGTCCGATGTAAATGCTGCAGATGCGCGGCTCCGTTTGTGTTTTTTTACCTGCACTGTCTCCAATTCATGGTGATTTTGTGCGTTTTTTTTCCGGCCTCCTTTCGGCTGCAATCTGAAGCGCCACGTCCTCCTCCTCCTCCTCTTTCTCTAACAGCAGCTCTCTCTTTCTTTCTCTCCTCCCTCTTTCCTCCTCTCTCTCTCTGCTTAAACCGCATGCATTACTTCCGTCGTGAAAATATAACCTACTTCCGACTGAAAATGTAGGTTTCTGGGTTCCGTCAGGAGTCCTAAGATAAAGCAATGTCCTCAAAATACCTAGTACCTCAATTTAAACCATCATGGGCAAATCCAGTCCTCTCCAACCTACAGCAAAGCAGTTCTTGTAAAGCATGCAGGTGTTGCATTGCTAAAAAATACAGGTGTTACCCTCCAGAAACATGCAGGTGCTTAATTACATTTAAAACGCATATATTCCACAGAAGGCAGATGTTAAATTGCATAAGCATGCAGATAGTCTGCTAAAACATGCAGATGCTGCATTTCCAAAGAATGTTTAAAACATTCTTAACATAAAAAAAAACATTACCACAAAGCATGCAGATGTTCTGCTAGTGGATGTGCATGTTGCACTACTAAAGAATGCAGATGTTCTAATGCATACACATGCTGCATTCTAAAAGCAGATGTTCTTCCAAATCATGCAGATGTTTAGTCAAAAATGAAAAACTTACATGTATCTGTTCTAATGCATAGACATTCTGCTAAAATAATACAGATGTTGCATTGTTAAAGCAGGCAAATGTTCTGCAAAGACTTGCAGATGATGAAAGGCAGACATTTAACTACTTATAGATATTTCTCTAAAATTCATGTACCTGAACACATGTAGACATTTATCTTCTGACAAATACAGATGCTCCTCTACAGCATCCAGTTAAATGCAGGTGTTAAAGCATAATGATGTTGCACTGAAGCCTGCAGAGACAAGAGGGGGACCCTCACTATGGAGCATAATTGTTCATTCAGGGACAACAAAGGAGTTGTTCTTTATATCTTCTCAGCTGCAAAACATGGAATAAAACAATAAACACGTATTGTGCAGTTCCTGGAAGAAATGAAGAGCACAGCAAAAATGTGTTGCAGATGTTGATATGGTATCCCGGGTGGTTACTAAAGTGTTGCTAGACTGTTGCTACAGTATTTTAGGTGGTTTCTAAGGTTTGGCTAGGCAGATATGGTATTCCAAGTGGTTGCTAGGCTATTGCTATAGTTGTTTAGGTGGTTGCTATGGTATGCCTGATGGTTGCAAAAGTAGTTACTAGGCGTTGCTACATTATTGCTGTCCCATGTGTTTTTTTACAGTTTGTCTAGGCTGTTGCTAAGATATATCAAGTTTATTTAGGTGTTGCTGTAGTATTCCACTTGGTTACTATGGAATCCCAGGTCCCAGCGTCTTAAGGTTTTGTGAGGCAGTTGCTATGAAATCTCTGGTGATTACTAAGGTGCTGCTAGGCTGTTGCTATAATATCCCAGGGGCTTGCTAATCTGTTGCTAGGGTATTCCAGTTGTTTTCTAAGGTTTTGTGAGGCACTTGCTGTGGTATGCCAAGTGGTTGCTAAGGTGTTACTTTGCTGTTACTATGGTATTCCAGCAGGGCCTCTAAATTTAGTGAGATGAGCCCCACAGTCAGGCCAACAGGAGCAGAGGGATGTTCTTATTGGTCAGTCCTAATTTCTGAGCCTGTCTAAATGTGCCTGCACACAGAAAGATAGAAAATTGCTCAGCATCGCCCCAAGTACAGCAGTCCGTGTGGGCTTGAATTAATCACAAAATGAAAAACCTCAACCTTGACTAAACTTTATCTTTTGTCAGAAACACTTTTTATAATTAAAAAAAAACTGAAATTACAAATTTACAGCTGTTTATTTTGTTTTTGTAACAATCACTGTACATTTATTTTTGACTTGTTTCAACTGTAATTTGGAATAATATAATTTATCAAAAACATAGCCCAATTTCAGTTGTAATAAACAACAAAATATACTGTATAAGTAAACTGTAAACAAGTCCAGGCTCAGCTCGACATCACATGACATGACATGAGTTTGTGGCTTTTCCACTGGCAGGGCTCCCCCGCCAAATGGAGACAGTGACGTTGCAAAATGTGTTGTTTTAGTTTTTTGGACCGAACACAGCTCCGCCCCCAGTTCTCAGAGGTCAGTTTTGTTGCACGTTCGGCTTTCACTGGAAATTTTCGTCAGCCATCGGCCCAAGAAGAACTTAAATCTCTTAAACAACCCTTGAGGTAAAGTTATGAGCTGCCGTTGTGAGTCCGATAAAAAATAAATGTGAAAGTTGCTGTAAAATTTAAATGATTTTACAAGCGGCGGTTTGTGCTGGATTTGAATGAGCTCTGCATTTCCTGGTGATTGACATGGCTCTGGCCAATCAGCACTCTGCAGGGTAAATACCCCACCATTTAGTACCTACTCGGCTCGGTTGGGACCCGGAGTGAACTGGCACTGAAAACGTACCCTGCTCCAGGACCAGACTTGACCAGTGGAAAAGCGAAAGAGCCGTGCTGAATCGAGTCATGTAGATTCCATGAAGTGGAAAAGCGCCAAAATTGAGCGGTTCTGAGGGAACCTGAAGACCTGCTTTCTGATTGGTAGTCACCACTGCGTGTCTGTGCAGCTAATTTGCATAGAGTTGAGTGGAGCTGAACTATATCTCATCGCTATATCTTGTTTTACAGCAGTAAACAAAAACAAACCAGACACTTTGACTCTAACATATTTTTGTTTATTTCTCACACAGTAATGTCCCAGTTTAACAAACGATGTTCATAAAAGTCACTCATGGCAGAGATGGACACATCATGATGGCACGACCGTTCCCACACGCAGGAATAATAATCAAACACAGGAGGATGGACACCCGGAAATACCAGTGTCATTACAGAATTTAAGGTGGAATTTTAAGACGTGAGCTGTTTAGGGAAGAAAATAAAACAATAAAAATAAAGGCAGGAGAGGACCATCGCTATTATACAATTATTAATAAAATAATAATAAACAAAGAAGAATAAGATCAGAGAAGAAAATCGGCCACAATCACTTTCCCTAAACATTTCCAGAGGTTCATCCAGTTCAGACTAAAGTGGCAGGCGTCTGCATTTCCCCTCGTTTCTTTCCAGAGGGTCGTTCCTAATCTGGACTCTGGGTGTTTCTGAAGGTGTGTTTATTGTCCTATGGCTTTAATCAAACAATTTGTCTTCCGTCCCTTTTCAAAAAGGTTGTATATTAGTTTCCAGGCGTAAATCCTGTCATTTAACATTCACACACCAACCTTCACGTCCAATGGTCCAGGAATATTCACAGAAACCCACACCACATTGGTCCGTGGCTTTATAAGTAACTCAGGTCCACAGTTTCAGCGTAGCATCGAGGTGCAGTTTTAGCCTCTTGTCTGAAATGAGCTACTGGAGCCAGCGAGACTCCCATTCCCTATTTCCTTTGATCTTATTTAGAACATTTTACTATTAAATATCTGTAGGCTTTAAAACTATGTCTCAGAGGAGAGCACCAAGTCCTATACCTAGTGCCAAGTTTCACATTCCTTCCGAAGCCAGCCTCGAAAGATCTGAAACTACACAATCACAGATATTCACTCAGTGTTTGTGCCAAAACAGAGGAACACCACCTTAAATCTGGAAGATTATTTGTTTGTTTAGCCCCTAGTATGTGGTTCTCCCCTCCACCGCTGTGTGTGGCCAAGAATAAAAAAAGGTTTTATAAAAACACAGAAGTAAAAATGTAAATATAGTGAGTGGTTTGAGATAGCAACACTGTAACTGATGTACGAATGTGCAAAATGAAATGAAAACAGTGCCCCCTAAAGGTGAGAATATCTAGACCTCTGCTAGTCTCGAATTGCCATAGTCTCAAGGGAGAACCTGGTGCCTTTGACCACTTAATGTGGCCTACTACACTGCCTACTACAGCGGGAAAGGAATCTGATTAACCACACTTTAGGACCAATCCCAAGTCTGATATTTTGGCCTGAGGAAGTTGAAAGAGGCAGAGAGCCAATCAGAATGCAGCTGGCAGAATCCCGACAGCGAGGCCAGATTAATGCAAGATGTGGGCGGAGCGTCAGGGGCTGAGACTAGACCAGAAGGTATCTTTTTTAATTTATGAGCACAAAAGCCATTTGTGCTAACAGTGCCCCCTGCTGGCAAAGCTCCACACTGCCAAACATGCTCTAAACAAGGGCATTCCCGAGCCATGCTGGGATTCTCTGTGGGAACGAATCACAGTTTATATTTTTAAACCCATTGCAGGGACCCTAATGCCAACCCTAAGGGGCAGTGCAGGTGATCAACAGCATCACAATGGGGGAAAGTTTAAAAAAGGCTGTGTCAGAGACATATCTGCAATTACCGTGTCTTTCCCTGGTCTGCCCTCTAGTGGAACACTTCAGTTACAGGCGTAACACACAGGCCAGTCTGTGAACACACGGTTGTTTACACAAACGCATGGCCAAACAGCAAGTACATCTCTACCCTAACACTGCACTGAAATAAATCTGAGACTGTAGAGTCAGGAGATATTCCTGCTGAGAGCTGCATTCTGACGCAGGGCGTCGACAGGGTTCACAGGCATTTTACGTCCTATACGCGACGTCTGTAACTGTACAATCAAGACCACCTTAAATATCTAGTATCACTGGGTAGATACTTAATGTGGCGGAGACCATCGTGTTCCCTCTAGGAACAGCTCAGTTTTCCCAGCCCCAGCTCACACTGCTCACACACATCTGTAAACGTGGGAATACATGTAGACTATAAACGAGAGGAAGGAAGGTGCGCTCCAATGGAAGCAGAATAAATCAAACGTGATTAAAGCTCTCACCGTGCATCCAGACCACGCTCTGAGTGAGAAACCAAGCAGAGAAGAGTCCTGGGAACTGAACAAACACAACAGTGAGAGTGTCCACAAAGACCAGGACCTTCTGAAGCCTCCTACAGGAGAAGCACACCCTTCTCCAACATCCTCCAGCTGCACTGAGAACTCAGAGACGGACAGTCAGAGCTGTGGAGAGTGGAGGCGAACAGAACCAGACGTCCTCCTCTCTCTCAGGTTCCCGAGCAAGCGTCTCACCGTAAACCTCGGAAACAGGCCACGCCCACTCCCTGCCCATTCCTAAAGCCTGACAGGGTTTTAAGGGTCAAACTCTGTCCTGTTCCTTTTCCTGACCGGGATATGGCTCTCGTTCCTTAAACAGAGAAGAAGAAACAGAGAGAAGGAGAAGGTAGGAAATGAGAGTAAGGGGTTAATATCTTCATCTTCTGGCTCCCTTTTACATTAATAATATTTATTTACATTAATTCTCTTCCAAATCTGTCATATAAACCAGTCTTTTGAGCAGTGTCTAAATGTTTAATGATGAAAATAAAAATGTAAAAAGGATGTAAAACTGCATACAATAATGTGACGTGCTACCAACACCCAGAGCTGGACACAGCACGGTCCAGACTCCAGAGCTGAACTGACCCTCATCATCGATATTAATATTAATAATAATAATAATACTCCTTTTAGAGAAACTACACCATTTACATCAAAAACACCTTAAAACTCAAGCGTGAATAGAACAGTGACGTCGGGAGTAGAGCCGCAGTGACCTGTCCAGCCCGTTAATCAGATCCTAGATCAGTTCCCACAGATCAGACTTCAGATCCAGCCTTCGGATCAACAAAAACACTGTGTAGCCCTGCCCCAGGTTCAACCATCTTTAAATGATAGAAATAAAGGAGCAGTCAGTCGTTTTCTGACTTCAAGAGATCCTGTGCTTAAGATGTTTTAGTGGGAGAGAGAGATGCTAGGTGTTGCTAGGTGGTTGCTAAGGTAACTATGGAGCTGCAAGGCCCAGGGTATATATTACTCTACACCCTGTGGTTTATAAGGAGTTGCTTGGCAGCAGCTGTGGTATCCCAGGTGGTTGTTAATGAGTTGCTGTGGTATCCCAGGTGTTTGCTATGGTACCTGTGGTGGTTTCCAAGGCCAAGGCCAAGGTTGCACTTTACAAAAACAAAGTAGAAATAAGAAATAATCAGCTTCACAAACTATGTTTACTACATTCGGGCTGTGAAAAACAACTGACTGCACCTTTATTTAATCACTAATTTCCAGTAAATAAATATAATACATTTGTGACTGCTCACTGCTGATCTTTAAGGTGTTTTAGACCTAATCAATAACCTTTAATAAACAATTGATAAACCCTGTACACCCTGGTCGTACGTTCAATTCTGGGGCTCCTGTCTCCTCAGAATCCTCACAAAGTGCAGGGTTTTTACAGATACACATCAGGAGAAACAGGGAAGGCTTTTCTCCTGTTAAAAACTAAGAAAGATACTTTAAAACGTGTGAAACATTCAAAACCCACACCGTGCTAAAGACGGAGGTGAGTGAGAGGAACCTCTCTAGATACAGGTTTTACTGGCTCTGTTTAGGGGCCTGTCCCCAACGTTTGTGCTAAAGTTAAATCATGAACGTCTGATTATGAAGAATTGCTGTTTGATTTTAGGAAGAACTGCGCTCCTCTGTGCCTTCGCTTCTCTCCATCTTTGGTCAACCTTCTCTGTGCCTCATTCACCCTAATAGAGCCAGGGCAACCCCACTCAAACCTCAAAAATCCCCCAGAATTCTTTGGGTGAGACAAACACAGAGACAGAGAGTTTCAGTGGGACTCAGAGCAGTGGACAGTGGAGGTGAATGGAAGCAGACGTCCTCCTCTATATGCCTCTCACAGAAAGTGAGGACAGTAGACGGTGGGGGACACAGGGCTGGTGTCGGGCCGTAGTTGGTAGAAGGGGGTGGTGTTTAAACCCAGTCCTGGGTAAGAGGGATGTGCAGGATGCTGTGGGGGACACACCCTGGGTGAAGGTGTCCACTGTCCTCCATCATCAGGGAATAAAATGCTGTGCGCATGTGTGTTGGAGCCCTGGAGACGGCTGCTTCCATTCACCACCACTGGAGACTCTCTGCAGTCCAGCCCTGAGGGACGTCTCATGTCTCCTACGTCAAAATCTTCAGTAAAGAATGTCCTGTTTTAAAATTAGATCACCATCCTTTACACAAAGGACAGAGGGGCGCTGTGTCCGTGTCCTCACTCAGTCTCAGTCTCTGTAAACATCTGGACCAGGTTCTTCCCTTTATTATTGCAGAAGAGTCAGGGACCATGGTGAGGACGATGAGGTAAAGAGGTGAGGACTGTGAGGAACCGACGTCAACCACAACCACAATGATGATGTGTTCACAGACACTGGAGACGACCTCCACGTTCTTCTGCGTGGGAATGTGGATAGTCGGCGCGGCAGCTCGGCCTGTACACAAGAACCTGGACCTGGAGACTCTGAACACAGTCTTTTCCACTGCAGGGTTCCCACTGCATGGACTCTACTCAACCCAGTTTGGTCCTGGTTCTGGAAGCGGGTTCTTGTTTAGTGGCTGTTCTCTCGTGGTTCAGAGCGAGTCGAGTAGGGACTAAACCGTGGCGTGTAAACCTTGCAGAGCGCTGATTGTCCAGAGAGAGTCGTCACTCTACGCCACGCAACGCAACGCAGACGACCAGCACCAACTCTCCATCTGTAAAATCTCCAGCTGCAGCAGAGATCACGTTTGTTTTTATCCGACTCACGACGGCAGCTCGTAAAATGACGCCGTGGTCTTTTGAAGAGGTTCAAACGCTCCTTGGATCGGTGGCCGACGAAAGAATCCAGCGAGAGCTTTCAGTTTTGAGTTTTTTGAGTTTTGAGACAAAAGTGGATGCATTTTGAAGTGGGAGCTCTGGGAGTGGAAAAACCTGCAGGGACCAGGGACTGAAAAGTGTGTTGAGTCGAGCAGAGCAAGTACCATGCAGTGGAAAAGCATTAACCACCCCTTCCCTGCCCAAAGGGTGCGGGTCAGCCGTGCGACTGAGGTCTCCTTAAAGCACCACTACATGAGATGTGGTATTGCTCCTGGGCTCCCCCTACCCTCCTCCACAAGTTACATAGTGCCGTTTCTGCAGTGCTACGTGTGAAGTAGCAAAGATTGAGCCTCTATTCTGCTTATTAGAGCTCAGTGGAGCATCACAATGATTTTGAAGCTATGATTTAAAGGTAAACATATTACATAATGTTGCTTTAATGTTTGGACGAGCTGAGATCAGGATTCGTTTTTGCAGCTGATTAAAATAGTGATAATCAAATTCATTTTATTACTTTCAGGCCCTTTACTTTCAGTTCTAATTTTAATTTGAATTAGTTTTAGGGCAAAGCACCTCACTCATTCACACAGTCACTTACGTCAGCCATCAGCCCAAGGAGAACTTAAATCTCTCACTCACTCTCTTAATTCACTCACTCGGTCGGTCACTCACTCACACACTCTCACTTACTTTCAGTCACTTAGTCACTCACGTCACTCATTCACTCACCAATCCTTCACTTAGTCACACATTCATAAATTCGGTCGGTTGCTCGCTCACTCACTCAAATTTCTCTTTCATCCTGATAAAAGCTCATTTACATAATTAAAGCACTGATGAAATATTATTTAAATTCACAGTAATAATAAAAACTCTGAATCAGTCCCTGCTCCCTGAGCTCCCACTGCTGGTCTCTCACTGAAACACACGCCTCGTCCGTGGCCAGATGGTCAGAGCTCATCAGAATCAGGCACCGTTAATGCAGGACCCCCGACTGTGTGCAACCCCGTGGTCCAGAGTTCTGCTGCCGGTGTGTGAAGGGAAGCCTTAAAAACACCAAACACACCACCTTAAAAAACTGTGACGTCTAGGTTTACAGTGAGCGGAGCGCTGAAGATAAAGATACACCAATAACCACCAGTCAGAACATTAAAAACACTACTGGATCACTACCAGAACGGGAAGACACTACTCTAGCTCCAGGTTCTGTACAGAGGTCATGTCTCGGGTTCTGCTCCGGTTCTGCTGTTGCGCAGTTAAACTTCGGGGCATTTACAAACTTCTGGAGCTCCGGTGTAGCCAGGAAGGACGAGGGGAGCTCTCCCTCAACCGATCCATGAATAATCCTCCCTTCTCTAGTTCCAGAACCGCTCCGTTTGGGCCCAAAGAGCAGCACTGGTTACTGAGGGAGAGTTCTGAACAGGCCTGGCTCTAAAGCTGAAGAAGGGATGAGAACGGAGATGATCGCAACACTATGAGGAGTTATTCACGTGGAGATCCGCCGCTTGGTTCCCGTCCCGCTGGCCCGGTTCTGACAGTCTGTTTCTGCAGAGGTATTCTGTGTTGAGTTTTGAAAAACTCCTGGAATCTCCCGTCACGTCCGGAGAGTCGCGGCTCTGTCTGTGTGGAGACGGGTCGTGTTGGAGTTCTGCTCGGAGAGGGATCGAGTCAGACACGCTCCATTATTTACCATTATTTACTATTGTTTTCCTTCCTGTTTACTACAAACTAAAGGTCTCAGCAGTGCTTTAAACGTCCAGAACCGAAGGAAGGGCACTTCATCGAGACGCAGCGAGACCTGTCTGTTCTTTTCCACAAACGAATCCCGAGGTGAGAATCAAAATCGTGAAAAGTGGCTCCTATTTCACACTCCTCCTGAAATCCGTCCCGTCAGCGGAGCTCCACCTGTCTCCACACACCTCCAGCGGACCCTCATTTCATCACGGCCCCCCGGCCCCCCCTCACGTGGCCTTCCCTGCATGAGTCCGGAGGTGGGCCTGGAGCTTGCTGAGCTGGGGGAAGGACTTCCCACAGTGGGGGCAGTGGAGGCGGGGATCTGTGTCTTTGTGCGTCTGCCGGTGAATCTTCAGCAGACTGGAGCGGCCGAACTTCCTCCCGCACTCTCCGCACACGTGCAGCTTCTTCCCTCCTTTACTCCGGGAAGACCCTCGCTCCTCCTCCTCCCCCTCTTTTTCTTCCTCTTCCACAGGGCCACCCCCACCCCCCTCCTCCTCCTGAGGGTCCAGTCCAGCTCGCTGGGGGCCAGGATCGCTCTGACTCCGTGTCACGGCTGGATCCTCGGGGTCCGCCAGGATCTGCAGAGCCTCCATCGACTCCTCGCTGTCCTCCAGGAGCTGAGACGGAAGAGTGAGGAGGCGCTGGAGCATCGAGGGGGACTTCAGCTGAGACTCTTCACCTATAAACACACACACACACACAGTTAGTAACACACTGCAGTACTGAAGTAGTCTCCTGCACTGTGGTGCTGTGTGTGTCCTCTGCAGTGACGGAGGACACAGTGGTCTTCACTGATCATTATTACGAGGTAATGCTCTGATTACCACCCAGGGGGCGCTCTCCCTCGTCCCTCTCTCTGTAACCCTTCAGTTAGAGTGGAACTCACCCACAGAGCTGCTGACGGAGGTACACTGGGGGTCGGAGGCGGGGTCCTGAGGGTCCGGAGCCTGCAGCCAATCGGGCGGCTCAGCTGGGGCCTGGAGCCAATCGGGAATCTCGGAGGGTAAATCTGCGTTCTTCTGGGAGCTGGGAGACAAACTCTCCCGGACATCCCCAGGTGAGACCCCTGAGCCTGGCCCCCCGCACTCCTCCTTCCCACTCCGCCCTTTAATCTGCCACAGGTCGCTGCACCACTTCTCCCCGAACACCTTGTCCAGGATGGGCACCCAGTCCTGGGACACGGTGATGACCGCCGGTCCGTCCCCCTCAGACTCTGCTGGACAAAGGACACAGAGAAGGACAGTGAGGGACACTGGAGGACCAGAGCGTCCCTGAGACCAGGGCACTGTCCTCGTCCCAGACATCGGGGAGAGGACAGCGGCTACATCTATTTACAGTTATTTAGTTCCACAGAAGACAAACTTAGCTTCTCTCTTTCCCCATCCTGTCCACTGTCCCTTTCTGTCACCCTCCTGTCCACTGTCCCTCTCTGTCCCCCTCCTCTCCCGTCCCTCTGTCCCCCTCCTTTCCACTGTCCCTCTCTGTCCCCCTCCTCTCCCGTCCCTCTGTCCCCCTCCTTTCCACTGTCCCTCTCTGTCCCCCTCCTGTCCACTGTCCCTCTCTGTCCCCCTCCTTTCCACTGTCCCTCTCTGTCCCCCTCCTGTCCACTGTCCCTCTCTTTTCCCCTCCTGTCCACTGTCCCTCTCTTTTCCCCTCCTGTCCACTGTCCCTCTCTGTCCCCCTCCTTTCCACTGTCCCTCTCTTTTCCCCTCCTGTCCACTGTCCCTCTCTTTTCCCCTCCTGTCCACTGTCCCTCTCTGTCCCCCTCCTTTCCACTGTCCCTCTCTTTTCCCCTTCTGTCCACTGTCCCTCTCTTTTCCCCTCCTGTCCACTGTCCCTCTCTGTCCCCCTCCTTTCCACTGTCCCTCTCTTTTCCCCTCCTGTCCACTGTCCCTCTCTTTCCACTGTACTTTCCACTTAAACTTAATTGTTGTGATTATATTTTTATATGCACGGTGGCGCAGCAGGTAGTGTCGCAGTCACACAGCTCCAGGGGCCTGGAGGTTGTGGGTTCGATTCCCGCTCCGGGTGACTGTCTGTGAGGAGTGTGGTGTGTTCTCTCTGTGTCTGCGTGGGTTTCCTCCGGTTTCCTCCCACAGTCCAAAAACACACGTTGGTAGGTGGATTGGTGACTCAAATGTGTCCGTAGGTGTGAGTGTGTGAGTGAATGTGTGTGTGTCTGTGTTGCCCTGTGAAGGACTGGCGCCCCCTCCAGGGTGTATTCCCGCCTTGCGCCCAATGATTCCAGGTAGGCTCTGGACCCCCCGCGACCCTGAATTGGATAAGGGTTACAGATAATGAATGAATGAATGAATGAATATTTTTAAATCCATAGACCTCACTGCTATAAACATAACTCCACAGTGTTGATCTTTATCCAGAGTCACTGAGCACAAAGCCGCTTTCCTGCAGTGGGATCAGACACAGCAGCTGTGCACATGGTCCACTCTGACCTTAAACACACCTCAGGGATGCTGTTTATTCTCATTAATTGGTTGTGGACGGCTCCGTGTCAGGAATCGGGACGGAACAGGGTCTCGGAGCAGGGTCCGGACCAAAGTGAGAGTTGAAGAATACAGAGCTGAGAAATATGCCTCGTCTCTCAGCTCCACGCCTCAGTGCATTGTGGTTTTCTTTAGAAATGAGACGCTACATCCGCACTGACACAAAACAGGTCACAGACACACACCACCAAAACAGGGGAAACTCGCCAAGCTCAGACCTGCCCCAGGGTGAGAGAGGAGCCCAAGATCAGATCTGCCACGGGGTGAGAGAGGAGCCCAAGATCAGATCTGCCCCGGGGTGAGAGAGGAGCCCAAGATCAGATCTGCCACGGGGTGAGAGAGGAGCCCAAGATCAAATCTGCCCCAGGGTGAGAGAGGAGCCCAAGATCAGATCTGCCCCAGGGTGAGAGAGGAGCCCAAGATCAGATCTGCCCCAGGGTGAGAGAGGAGCCCAAGATCAGATCTGCCACAGGGTGAGAGAGGAGCCCAAGATCAGATCTGCCCCAGGGTGAGAGAGGAGCCCAAGATCAGATCTGCCCCGGGGTGAGAGAGGAGCCCAAGATCAGATCTGCCACAGGGTGAGAGAGGAGCCCAAGATCAAATCTGCCACGGGGTGAGAGAGGAGCCCAAGATCAGATCTGCCACGGGGTGAGAGAGGAGCCCAAGATCAAATCTGCCCCAGGGTGAGAGAGGAGCCCAAGATCAGATCTGCCCCGGGGTGAGAGAGGAGCCCAAGATCAGATCTGCCACAGGGTGAGAGAGGAGCCCAAGATCAAATCTGCCCCGGGGTGAGAGAGGAGCCCAAGATCAGATCTGCCACGGGGTGAGAGAGGAGCCCAAGATCAAATCTGCCCCAGGGTGAGAGAGGAGCCCAAGATCAGATCTGCCCCAGGGTGAGAGAGGAGCCCAAGATCAGATCTGCCACGAGGTGAGAGAGGAGCCCAAGATCAAATCTGCCCCAGGGTGAGAGAGGAGCCCAAGATCAAATCTGCCCCAGGGTGAGAGAGGAGCCCAAGATCAGATCTGCCCCAGGGTGAGAGAGGAGCCCAAGATCAGATCTGCCACGGGGTGAGAGAGGAGCCCAATATCAAATCTGCCCCAGGGTGAGAGAGGAGCCCAAGATCAAATCTGCCCCAGGGTGAGAGAGGAGCCCAAGATCAGATCTGCCCTGGGGTGAGAGAGGAGCCCAAGATCAGATCTGCCCCAGGGTGAGAGAGGAGCCCAAGATCAGATCTGCCACGGGGTGAAAGAGGAGCCCAAGATCAAATCTGCCACAGGGTGAGAGAGGAGCCCAAGATCAAATCTGCCCCAGGGTGAGAGAGGAGCCCAAGATCAGATCTGCCCCAGGGTGAGAGAGGAGCCCAAGATCAAATCTGCCCCAGGGTGAGAGAGGAGCCCAAGATCAAATCTGCCCCAGGGTGAGAGAGGAGCCCAAGATCAGATCTGCCCCGGGGTGAGAGAGGAGCCCAAGATCAGATCTGCCACGGGGTGAGAGAGGAGCCCAAGATCAAATCTGCCCCAGGGTGAGAGAGGAGCCCAAGATCAAATCTGCCACGGGGTGAGAGAGAAGCCCAAGATCAGATCTGCCCCGGGGTGAGAGGACGATGGAGATCAGACCTGCCCTGTTGTGAGAGGAGGATAGAGATCAGACGTGCCCCAGGGTGAGAGAGGAGCCCAAGATCAGATCTGCCCCGGGGTGAGAGAGGAGCCCAAGATCAGATCTGCCCCGGGGTGAGAGAGGAGCCCAAGACCAGATCTGCCCCGGGGTGAGAGAGGAGCCCAAGATCAGATCTGCCCCGGGGTGAGAGAGGAGCCCAAGATCAGACCTGCCCTGGGGTGAGAGGAGGATGGAGATCAGACATGATGGAGATGATCACACTCATATTTGAGAGAGGATGTGAAGATAACGGTGGCTATGTGCCAAGACGTGCTGCCAGGAACTCTCACAGGAAACAGAAACCAGAGACAGAGCTGTGGTGAACAAACACGGCCTTCTACACACGACATCACAACACCACTGTCTCTACACCTCCCTCACAACACCACCCTCTCTACACCACCCACACCACCATCTCTACACCACTCTCATTACACCACCCACACCTCCGTCTCTACATCACCATCTCTACACCACTCACACCACCGTCTCTACACCTCCGTCACAACACCACCCTCTCTACACCTCCGTCACAACACCACCCTCTCTACACCACTCTCATTACACCACCCACACCTCCGTCTCTACATCACCATCTCTACACCACTCACACCACCGTCTCTACACCTCCGTCACAACACCACCCTCTCTACACCTCCGTCACAACACCA
Source organism: Hoplias malabaricus (assembly GCF_029633855.1). Lineage (NCBI taxonomy): Eukaryota > Metazoa > Chordata > Actinopteri > Characiformes > Erythrinidae > Hoplias > Hoplias malabaricus. The sequence continues at coordinate 52,034,876 of NC_089805.1, forward strand.
CCCTCTCTACACCACTCTCATTACACCACCCACACCTCCGTCTCTACATCACCATCTCTACACCACTCACACCACCGTCTCTACACCTCCGTCACAACACCACCCTCTCTACACCACCGTCACAACACCACCATCTCTACACCACTCTCATTACACCACCCACACCTCCGTCTCTACATCACCATCTCTACACCACTCACACCACCGTCTCTACACCTCCGTCACAACACCACCCTCTCTACACCTCCGTCACAACACCACCCTCTCTACACCTCCGTCACAACACCACCCTCTCTACACCACTCTCATTACACCACCCACACCTCCGTCTCTACATCACCATCTCTACACCACTCACACCACCGTCTCTACACCTCCGTCACAACACCACCCTCTCTACACCACCATCTCTACACCACTCTCATTACACCACACACACCTCCGTCTCTACACCACTCACACCACTGTCTCTACACCTCCGTCACAACACCACTGTCTCTACACCATCACAACACCACTCACACCACCATCTCTACACCACTCTCATTACACCACCCACACCTCCGTCTCTACACCACCATCTCTACACCACTCACACCACCGTCTCTACAGCTCCATCACAACACCACCGTCTCTACACCTCCGTCACAACACCACCCTCTCTACACCACCGTCACAACACCACCCTCCCTACACCACCGTCACAACACCACCCTCTCTACACCACTCTCATTACACCACCCACACCTCCGTCTCTACATCACCATCTCTACACCACTCACACCACTGTCTCTACACCTCCGTCACACCACTGTCTCTACACCATCTCAAAACCGTCTCTACACCATCACAACACCACCCATTCCACCATCACAACACATCTACACCACCCACACCACCATCACAACACCGTCTATACACCATTATCACAACACCACCCACACCATCTCTACACCACCCACACCACCGTCTCTGCACCACCCACACCACCGTCTCTGCACCACCATCTCTACCCCACCCACACCTCCATTTCTACACCACCCACACCTCCATCTCTACACCACCCACACCACCATCTCTACACCACCATCACAACACCAGCCACAACGTTTCTACATCACCCACACCTCCGTCTCTACACCACCCACACCACCATCTCAACACCGTCTCTACACCACCATCACAACACCAGCTACACCGTTTCTACACCACCCACACCACCATCTCAACACTGTCTCCACAACACCACCCATACCATCTCTACACCACCCACACCACCGTCTCTAGACCACCGTCACCACCACCACTACCGTCAATACACCACCCACACATCTGTCACTACACCATCCACACCTCTATCACTACACCACCCACACCACCGTCTCTACACCACCATCTCTAGACCACCCACACCACCATCTCTACCATCAATACACCATCCACACCTCTTTCACTACACCATCCACACCTCTTTCACTACACCATCCACACCTCTTTCACTACACCATCCACACCTCTTTCACTACACCATCCACACCTCTGTCACTACACCATCCACACCTCTGTCACTACACCATCCACACCTCTGTCACTACACCATCCACACCACCATCTCTACACCACCCACACCTCTGTCACTACACCATCCACACCTCCGTCATCACACCATCCACACCTCCGTCACTACACCACCCACATCACCCTCATGCCTCTGTAAGTACTCCACCCACACACCTCAGTCACTTACATCACCCACATACTACCCCATGCCTGCACCGCACAGTCTGCACCCTCTCTCTGAACAGCACACTGCACACGCACCGCCTCCTGTCTACACAGGCTCCGCCCCTGCCTGTGAGAACCATCTCCAGCTGTGCATGGATGACTACGGAAAATCTTCAGAGTTTATCTGGAGTTCATGCGTGAGAGGCTTCAGTTTCTCTGTCTCTCATTTTTCTCTTACCTCTCTCTACCTCTCTGTCACGTCTCTTTCTCTCCCTCTCCTTCACTCTTCTTTCTCACTGCCTGCCTGTTTCTCTCTCTCTGACTCACTCTGACTCACTCTCTTTCTCTCGTTCCCCTCTCTCTTTCTCTACCTCTATCTATCTCCAACTCATTCTCTCCTGAGTGTGTGAGTGACTGTGTTCTCTCAGTAATCAGTTACAGTTGTGTGTGAGGGTCTGGACGTTCTGGACATTCCTGTGGTCAGTTCTCTATGTTAGTGTTGTTTCAGAGAAAAAAAAAAAAAAGTGTGACACGTTTGGAACATCACATTTAGACAAAATCAGATCCAACACTTTCCAGAGCACTTGCAGAAAACCCACACAGACACAGAGAGAACACACCACACTCCTCACAGACAGTCACCCGGAGGAAACCCACACAGACACAGAGAGAACACACCACACTCCTCACAGACAGTCACCCGGAGGAAACCCATGCAGACACAGAGAGAACACACCACACTCCTCACAGACAGTCACCCGGAGGAAACCCACGCAGACACAGGGAGAACACACCACACTCCTCACAGACAGTCACCCGGAGGAGACCCATGCAGACACAGAGAGAACACACCACACTCTTCACAGACAGACACCTGGAGGAAACCCACGCAGACACAGGGAGAACACACCACACTCTTCACAGACAGACACCTGGAGTGGGACTTGAACCCACAACTTCAAGGTCCTTGGAGCTGTGACAGAGGCACTACTTGCAGTTCCACTGTGCCGCCCACTTTTCCACCAGAAGAACAATCATCAGAGAAATCATCACTCCCACTCATCCCAGAGGAACTTCATCACTCCAGAGAACACAGTTCCACACACCAGAGGAACCCCATCACTCCAGAGAACACAGTTCCACTGTTCCACACACCAGAGGAACCCCATCACTCCAGAGAACACAGTTCCACACACCAGAGGAACCCCATCACTCCAGAGAACACAGTTCCACACACCAGAGGAACCCCATCACTCCAGAGAACACAGTTCCACACACCAGAGGAACCCCATCACTCCAGAGAACACAGTTCCACACACCAGAGGAACCCCATCACTCCAGAGAACACAGTTCCACACACCAGAGGAACCCCATCACTCCAGAGAACACAGTTCCACACACCAGAGGAACCCCATCACTCCAGAGAACACAGTTCCACACACCAGAGGAACCCCATCACTCCAGAGAACACAGTTCCACACACCAGAGGAACCCCATCACTCCAGAGAACACAGTTCCACACACCAGAGGAACCCCATCACTCCAGAGAACACAGTTCCACACACCAGAGGAACCCCATCACTCCAGAGAACACAGTTCCACACACCAGAGTAACCCCACCACTCCAGAGAACAAAGTTCCACTGTTCCACACATTAGAGGAACCCATCACTCCAGAGAACACAGTTCCACTGTTCCACACATTAGAGGAACCCATCACTCCATAGAACACAGTTCCACACACCAGAAGAACACCGTTCCACACACCAGAGGAACCTCATCACTCCAGAGAACACCGTTCCACTGTTCCAAACACCAGAGGAACCCCATCACTCCAGAGAACACAGTTCCACACACCAGAGGAACCCCATCACTCCAGAGAACACAGTTCCACACACCAGAGGAACCTCATCACTCCAGAGAACACCGTTCCACTGTTCCAAACACCAGAGGAACCCCATCACTCCAGAGAACACAGTTCCACACACCAGAGGAACCCCATCACTCCAGAGAACACAGTTCCACACACCAGAGGAACCCCATCACTCCAGAGAACACAGTTCCACACACCAGAGGAACCCTATCACTCCAGAGAACACAGTTCCACACACCAGAGGAACCCCATCACTCCAGAGAACACAGTTCCACACACCAGAGGAACCCCATCACTCCAGAGAACACAGTTCCACACACCAGAGGAACCCCATCACTCCAGAGAACACAGTTCCACACACCAGAGGAACCCCATCACTCCAGAGAACACAGTTCCACACACCAGAAGAACCCCGTTCCACACACCAGAGGAACCTCATCACTCCAGACAACACAGTTCCACTGTTCCACACATTAGAGGAACCCATCACTCCAGAGAACACAGTTCCACACACCAGAGGAACCCCATCACTCCAGAGAACACAGTTCCACACACCAGAAGAACACCGTTCCACACACCAGAGGAACCTCATCACTCCAGAGAACACCGTTCCACTGTTCCACACACCAGAGGAACCCCATCACTCCAGAGAACACAGTTCCACACACCAGAGGAACCCCATCGCTCCAGAGAACACAGTTCCACACACCAGAGGAACCCCATCGCTCCAGAGAACACAGTTCCACACACCAGAGGAACCCCATCGCTCCAGAGAACACAGTTCCACACACCAGAGGAACCCCATCACTCCAGAGAACACAGTTCCACACACCAGAGGAACCCCATCACTCCAGAGAACACAGTTCCACACACCAGAGGAACCCCATCACTCCAGAGAACACAGTTCCACACACCAGAGGAACCCCATAACTCCAGAGAACACAGTTCCACACACCAGAGGAACCCCATCGCTCCAGAGAACACAGTTCCACTGTTCCACACACCAGAGGAACCCCATCGCTCCAGAGAACACAGTTCCACACACCAGAGGAACCCCATCGCTCCAGAGAACACAGTTCCACTGTTCTACACACCAGAGGAACTCCATCGCTCCAGAGAACACAGTTCCACTGTTCCACACACCAGAGGAACCCCATCGCTCCAGAGAACACAGTTCCACTGTTCCACACACCAGAGGAACCCCATCACTCCAGAGAACACAGTTCCACACACAACACTGAAGCCCTGGTTCTTTGATGAAGGAACCCTACAGTTCTATTTTCACCTCCACAGCTGAGGACAGGAGAAGAAGGCCTGTTACCGTTTGTGTTCTTGCTCGGTTCCTGTGTCGGTTCCTTAGCTGCGGTTCCCTCTGAGCTCTCTGGAGACTCGGTCCGGTTCTCCTGAGGTTCTATTGGTTCTTCTTCTTGAAGCCCTTTCTCCTCCATCTCGCGAACTCTCTCTTTCAGCTCGCGGTTCTCTCGCTCTGTCTTCATCAGCTCCAGCAACAGGTCGTCAAAACTGTCCTCCACGATCTTCGTCAGCTCACACACCGCGAAGTCTAGAACCTGCTCCATCACCACCTTCAGCTGACCTGCATGAGAACAGAGAACACAGAACCCGTCAGAAAACACACAAACCAACTTCTTCGCGGAGGCTAAGGTGGCTGCCCAATGTGGAGCATGTGAACGCAAAATAATGTGAAACTGGTTTAAAACTGGTTGTTCGTGGGAATGCAGACGAGAAACATAGCAGCTCAGATTTGAAAACACTCAGCAGGCTCTTCCTTTTTACTAAACTACACACACATCCCCTGATCTAGTGCACTACATAGGGGGTAGGGAGTAGGAAGCAGGGAGTCATGAGTTGTCAGCTCTTAAAAAGAAGTGATTAGTCACCTCTGAGCGGTCAGAACGGTCATTCCTCACACTGAGACAGCCGTCTGGACACGAATGTGTGGAGGATGTGGCGCTTCCTCCTCCCTCCTCCCTCTGACACAGCCACTGTTTTGAGGAACAGAAACTTGAGGCTTTAATGCCGTGTAAACACAAACACACACTGCTCTCCCCCCTCCTCCCCCTCACACTGACTACGGCCGGACCCCTTCACTGCAGAACACACTGCCTGGGTCCAGCACTCTGCTGGCAGGAGACTAATGAACAATACAGACGCTACCGGACCCTAGTGGTCACTATTGGACTCTAGTGAGTCGGATAAAAACAAACGTGATCTCTGCTGCAGCTGGAGATTTTACAGATGGAGAGTTGGTG
>NC_089805.1:52057259-52074759 GCF_029633855.1 Hoplias malabaricus
GTGTTGGTATGACGTTTGTGTGTGTGTGTGTTGGTATGACGTTTGTGTGTGTGTGTGTGTGTGTGTTGGTATGACGTTTGTGTGTGTGTGTGTGTGTGTGTGTTGGTATGACGTTTGTGTGTGTGTGTGTGTGTGTGTTGGTATGACGTTTGTGTGTGTGTGTGTGTGTGTGTGTGTTGGTATGACGTTTGTGTGTGTGTGTGTGTGTGTGTTGGTATGACGTTTGTGTGTGTGTGTGTGTGTGTGTTGGTATGACGTTTGTCTGTGTGTGTGTGTTGGTATGACGTTTGTGTGTGTGTGTGTGTGTGTTGGTATGACGTTTGTGTGTGTGTGTGTGTGTGTGTGTGTGTGTTGGTATGACGTTTGTGTGTGTGTGTGTGTGTGTGTGTTGGTATGACGTTTGTGTGTGTGTGTGTGTGTGTTGGTATGACGTTTGTGTGTGTGTGTGTTGTTGTTGTTGTTGTTGTTCTGAGCAGGAACTCCGTTAATTAACATGTGTGTTTGTTGTATTCCTACCCACGGCTCTTCTCTTCTGATCCAGCCGGAGGGAGTCGGTCTGGAGCCCGCCGGCGGAGAAGCTGGCCCCGCCGGAGCGGCCGGAAGCTTCGTGCCGCTCTCCCCGTGCTCCCTCGCCCCTCTCGGCGCCGTCGCCCTGCAGCGTCTGCTTTTCCTGGAGCCGTGCTCGGAGCGCGTGGTTCTCCCGCTCCCGGGAGGCCGTGTCCATCAGCAGCGCGCTGAGGGTGGGCCCCACGCTGCCGGTGATCTCCTGCACGGCCAGGTGAACCACCTGCTCCAGCGCAGACTCCAGCTGCCCCTGGAAGAACGAGATATACAGAGCGCTGTTCATCCTTCCAGACCCGGGGCGCCCGCGCTCATTCTCCCGCGTGTTCCGCTGCGCCCGCCGCTCTACAGCCCGCGGAGAGCCCCGCTCCTCATCACGGAGTCCGGAGCCCGCTCCCGGGTGCGCTTCTCTGAAACCTCGGCCACACACACGGAACCCGGGGAGAACACAGAGATTAGCAGCGCAGAACCCAGAGAACCAGGCGCCTTCTCCTCGTCCGCAGGACACGCCCCTCCGTTGACGCGGCGCTATTCTCCCTAAGAGATGCGCACAATGAAAACACGGCCATGCGCAGCCTGCGCCATTTTAGACCCGGGATCCCCACCACAACACAGAGCGGACCGAGCGTTTCTACCCTGCCCCCGGCCTGTACCACCACCTACTACCCCCTTACACCCCTGTTCAACCCGCTCTAACCGCGTATAACCCGCTGCTCAGGGCTGGAGCGGGGCGGGTAACAACTGCAGCACAGGTGGACCACACCAAGCCTTAAAGGGGAATTCCACCCGAATTTCGAATTCCAGTTTTGCTGCAGTGTGTTTCCGCTGTAAACACTGCGCTGGAACTCGCTCAGGAGGGCGTTCCTCTAACATTAGCCAGGTCATTTAAGCCCAGGGGTGAGGATTATTACAGGAATGTCGCTCGGGTGTCTTCCTGTTGAACAAGAGTTTAAGAGTCTAAGTTATCCGATTAAACCGAGAAATCCGGCTCTGTGAAATACCCCACAGGAGGAGGGCAGTCAGCTAAATTTAGCCTGATCAGATGTAAGTGGTACACCACAGCAATATTGTTCATTGTTCTAATAAACAAGATTAATGAGTTAGCCAGATAACTTAAACCCAGAGTTGAGGACTCTTCTCCTATTGGACACATGCCACTTGGAGCTTATGTTATTTGGCTAATTCGACTTGGGAAGTATTCCCCAGGGGTCTACAAAGCACGGAGTGGTGGACAGCCCTAGGCACAGCACCCGGGGGTTAGGTGCCTTGCTCAAGGGCATTTCAGTCAAGACCTGGCTCTGGGGATCGAACCGACGACCTTCCGGTTACAGCCCAGTTCCCTCACCACCAGGACACGGCTGCACCCAGGTCTTTAAACCGAGAAACCCTGGTTAATAGAATATAGAAGTCCTCAGCTAAATCTAATCATGAGAATTGTCCAACAGAAACGTCCCTCAGCTGAAAGGGGGACATGTCCTCTGGGACTCGCTTGATTTTGGGCTTAAATTATTTGAATAAACACAGAAATCTGAAAAGGCCTCTGGTGTTAAAGGAGCAAAAACCGTCTGCCGTCAAAACAACGTTTACGTTTGGTCGAAAATGAAAGGTGACGTCTGTTTTGAACTCAGTTTGGACCAAATCGGACCAAACGGAGCCAGATTTCAGCGTCTGTTTTTGTGCTGGGTAAAGGTCGTGACGGATCGACCAGGTTTGGCCCGGAATTCACTGTTCACTGTTTGGTGAGTGTCAGTTCCTCCCGAGGTTCTTCCTCCAGCTTCAAGGGAGTTTTTCCTGCCACCCATTGTCCACTGTCCCCAACCGTCTACTGTCTCCCACCGTCCACTGTCCCCAACCGTCTATTGTCCCCCACCACCCACTGTCCCCAACCGTCTATTGTCCCCCACCACCCACTGTCCCCAACCGTCTATTGTCCCCCACCGTCCACTGTCCCCAACCGTCTACTGTCTCCCACCGCCCACTGTCCCCAACCATCTAGTGTCCCCCACCGTCCACTGTCCCCAACCGTCTACTGTCCCAAACCGTCTATTGTCCCCCACCGTCCACTGTCCCCAACCATCTACTGTCTCCCACCACCCACAGTCCCCAAATGTCTACTTCCCCAACCATCCACTGTCCCCAACCGTCTACTGTCTCCCACCATCCACTGTCCCCAACCGTCTACTGTCTCCCACCACCCTCTGTCCCCAACCGTCTATTGTCCCCCACTGTCCACTGTCCCCAACCGTCTACTGTCTCCCACCGCCCACTGTCCCCAACCATCTAGTGTCCCCCACCGTCCACTGTCCCCAACCGTCTACTGTCCCAAACCGTCTATTGTCCCCCACCGTCCACTGTCCCCAACCATCTACTGTCTCCCACCACCCACAGTCCCCAAATGTCTACTTCCCCCACCATCCACTATCCCCAACCGTCTACTGTCTCCCACCATCCACTGTCCCCAACCGTCTACTGTCTCCCACCACCCTCTGTCCCCAACCGTCTATTGTCCCCCACTGTCCACTGTCCCCAACCGTCTACTGTCCCCCACCGTCCACTGTCCCCAACCGTCTACTGTCCCAAACCGTCTATTGTCCCCCACCGTCCACTGTCCCCAACCATCTACTGTCTCCCACCACCCACTGTCCCCAAATGTCTACTTCCCCCACCATCCCCAACCGTCTACTGTCTCCCACCATCCACTGTCCCCAACCGTCTACTGTCTCCCACCACCCTCTGTCCCCAACCGTCTATTGTCCCCAACCACCCACTGTCCCCCACCACTCATTGTCCCTAACCACCCACTGTCCCCAACCGTCTATTGTCACCCACCACCCACTGTCCCCAACTGTCCGCTGTCCCCAACCGTCTATTGTCACCCACCACCCACTGTCCCCAACTGTCCGCTGTCCCCAACCGTCTACTGTCCCCCACCACCCACTGTCCCCGAACGTCTACTTCCTCCACCACCCACTGTCCCCAACCGTCTACTGTCCCCCACTACCCACAGTCCCCAACCACCCACTCTCCCCCACCAGCCACTGTCCCCAACCGCCCACTATCCCCCCACCGCCCACCATCCACTGTCCCCCACCATGCACTGTCCCCCACCAACTAATCTCCCCCAATGTCCACTATCCTCACTTTCTGTGAGGGGCTTTTAGAGGAGGACGTTTGGTTACATTCACCTCCACTGTCCCCCACCGTCTACTATCCTCACTCTCTGTGAGGGGCTTTTAGAGGAGGACGTCTGGTCCCCTTCACCTCCACTGTCCACTGTCCCCCAACGTCTACTGTCCTCACTTTCTGTGAGGGGCTTTTAGAGGAAGACGTCTGGTCCCCTTCACCTCCACTGTCCACTGTCCCCCACTGTCTACTGTCCTCACTTTCTGTGAGGGGCTTTTAGAGGAAGACGTCTGGTCCCCTTCACCTCCACTGTCCACTGTCCCCCACTGTCTACTGTCCTCACTTTCTGTGAGGGGCTTTTAGAGGAAGACGTCTGGTTCCATTCACCTCCACTGTCCACTGTTCCCCACCGTCTACTGTCCTCACTTTCTGTGAGGGACTTTTAGAGGAGGACTTCTGGTTCCATTAGACTCCCCTGGATTTAACAGTTAAGCCCAGAGCCATTAATCTTCCAATAACAATATCCTTCAGCACTTTCTAAACTGGACTTTATTTAGGCTTAAGTTATCTGGCTAACCTCAGAACTCCTGCTGTGTGGAACACTCCCAGGCTCTGACTGTGTTTACTGTGATACAGCGCTACAGAGACATGTCCAAGGCCCCACATGGAATACTACTGATTACATAGTTTATGTTTGCCCTTTAAATTGATCTTCCACTGTGCACCAGTGTGAAATATAACCCGCCTCTGGCCTTCAACACCCTTCAAACGTGTGCTATCTTTGGTATGAAAAGTTCAAAATGGGACACAAGTGGGTTCTAATCCGTAAAGAAATCGTAAACACTGGTGCGCTTCTCTTATGAGGAGCACGGTAAAGCAGTCCGCCAACAGGAAACGAGAGCTGAGGTCACGTGATGTTTTCCCCACCTGTATTCCACCGAGGCCTGGCGCCGGAAAACGGGTGGAAAGAGGAAAAAAAGGCTCAGACGGTTACAGTGTGAGGCTGTGGTGGTGGGGGTTGTGTAAATGTGTGTGAAATGTGTTTACAGACCTCCCCCCCCACAGTCCACCTGTGAACATATATAACACTAACCTGAGAGGGGTTTATCTCCTTTAGTTGGATAACTTTAGTCTGAAGTTGAGGACTAGCCCTCAGCTCTGTTCCTATTGGACAGGCCTGACTTAAGTTATCCTGAGTTAATCTGAGAGGTCCTGCTCCATCATGAACCTCTCAGGGGGCTGTTCCATGCAGCAGGACTTTGAGATCAGTTTAGCCTGATAACTTAAGCCCAGAGTCAAGAGGAACGGAGCTGAGGGACAGTCCTGAAAAGTGGGTTAAAATGATCTGGTTAACTGAGAAATCCTGCTGTGTAGAGCAGCCCCTGAGTGGTGTAGATGCCCTGACACCCAGCTGTCCTCCAGTCCTGAGAGACCCAGCTGTGGTCAGTGGAACATCTCACAGTGTCCAGCCTCTCTCAGCACAGGAGATACTATACACGATTTTAATCCAGTGCACTCTTAAAACTTTCTGAGAATGTCTCTTCACCATTTGTTCTGTTTGCACTGGTAAAAGCTCTGGTGTTTGTGCCCAGCCCTAACAAACTAATGCTAACCATACACTAGACGACTTCGAAAAAACTACAGTCTGACATCCATTTAAAGATGTCACAGAGATTTAAAAGATTAAAAGATTAGTTGCTTCTTACTCACACACCGCTCCACCTTAAAAGATACAGTGGCTTCTTACTCACACACACCACTCCACCTTAAAAGATACAGTCGCTTCTTACTCACACACACCGCTCCACATTAAAAGATACAGTCGCTTCTTACTCACACACACCGCTCCACCTTAAAATATACAGTCGCTTCTTACTCACACACACCGCTCCACCTTAAAAGATACAGTCGCTTCTTACTCACACACACCGCTCCACCTTAAAATATACAGTCGCTTCTTACTCACACACACCGCTCCACCTTAAAAGATACAGTCGCTTCTTACTCACACACACCGCTCCACATTAAAAGATACAGTCACTTCTTACTCACACACACCGCTCCACCTTAAAAGATACAGTCGCTTCTTACTCACACACACCGCTCCACCTTAAAAGATACAGTCGCTTCTTACTCACACACACAGCTCCATCTTAAAAGATATAGTCGCTTCTTACTCACACACACCGCTCCACATTAAAAGATACAGTCGCTTCTTACTCACACACACCGCTCCACATTAAAAGATACAGTCACTTCTTACTCACACACACCGCTCCACCTTAAAAGATACAGTCGCTTCTTACTCACACACACCGCTCCACCTTAAAAGATACAGTCGCTTCTTACTCACACACACCACTCCACATTAAAAGATACAGTCGCTTCTTACTCACACACACCGCTCCACCTTAAAAGATACAGTCGCTTCTTACTCACACACACTGCTCCATCTTAAAAGATATAGTCGCTTCTTACTCACACACACCACTCCACCTTAAAAGATACAGTGGCTTCTTACTCACACACACCACTCCACCTTAAAAGATACAGTCGCTTCTTACTCACACGCACCGCTCCACCTTAAAAGATACAGTCGCTTCTTACTCACACACACTGCTCCACCTTAAAAGATACAGTCGCTTCTTACTCACACACACTGCTCCACCTTAAAAGATACAGTCACTTCTTACTCACACACACCGCTCCACCTTAAAAGATACAGTCGCTTCTTACTCACACACACTGCTCCACCTTAAAAGATACAGTCACTTCTTACTCACACACACCGCTCCACCTTAAAAGATACAGTCCCTTCTTACTCACACACACCGCTCCACCTTAAAAGATACAGAGTGGGATTTAGACCTCTCTGGTCCACACATGGCATTGTGCATGGTGACGGTAGGCTCATGTGCAGCTGCTCCAGCTGTGGTTGAACAGTCCGTGCCGAGAGGTATCAAGTTTATTATTCATTTTCAAGTTGTTATTATTGTTTATGTTTGTTTTTTTCTAAATATAGCTCAGATCCAGTTTGTTTACACAGATGTTTGTTCACTTGTTTACTACTTGATTTATCTCTTACTGTAACACACACTGCTCTTTGATTATTGGGCTTAAGTCCAGGTTTCAGTAGGTACCGTACAGTTTTCAGACGGCAGGGGGCGCATTGGGACCGCTCCTGATGTTGTTAAAGGCCAGAGTCAAACAGAGCGCTTTGATGAGTGTTTACCTTTTAATCTGTTTATTTACTGATAGAATAGACATCAAAGAACATCAAAGAATGTGTGAAGTATGTCATAATCTGTTCTTTAATTCACAGGAGAGTTATCTTTTTTACTAACATCTCTTAATATTTATTCTTAAAATAAAATACATGTGTTTAATAATAATTCATTTACCCAATCATTAATTGTGTGTTACCTGATAAACTCGAACCCACAACCTCCAGGACCCTGCAGCTGTGACCGAGATACTACCCCATGCTCCACCGCCTGCTCCTCAGTCACACCACACACAGCCCCTCGGTCACCCCACACACAGCCCCTCAGTCACACACCACACACAGCCCCTCAGTCACACACCACACACAGCCCCTCAGTCACACACCACACACAGCCCCTCAGTCACACCACACACAGCCCCTCAGTCACACAACACACACAGCCCCTCAGTCACACCACACACAGCCCCTCAGTCACACCACACACAGCCCCTCAGTCACACACCACACACAGCCCCTCAGTCACACACCACACACAGCTCCTCAGTCACACCACACACAGCCCCTCAGTCACACACCACACACAGCCCCTCAGTCACACACCACACACAGCCCCTCAGTCACCCCACACACAATCCCTCAGTCACACCACACACAGCCCCTCAGTCACACACCACACACAGCCCCTCAGTCACACCACACACAGCCCCTCAGTCACACACCACACACAGCCCCTCAGTCACACACCACACACAGCCCCTCAGTCACACACCACACACAGCCCCTCAGTCACACACCACACACAGCCCCTCAGTCACACCACACACAGCCCCTCAGTCACCCCACACACAGCCCCTCAGTCACACACCACACACAGCCCCTCAGTCACACACCACACACAGCCCCTCAGTCACACACCACACACAGCCCCTCAGTCACACACCACACACAGCCCCTCAGTCACCCCACACACAATCCCTCAGTCACACCACACACAGCCCCCCAGTCACACACCACACACAGCCCCTCAGTCACACCACACACAGCCCCTCAGTCACACACCACACACAGCCCCTCAGTCACACACCACACACAGCCCCTCAGTCACACACCACACACAGCCCCTCAGTCACAGTTGTTAATCTTCGCTTCAGAAACCCTAACCCCAACTGAACACACTTGTATTATAATAATAATGTTAATAATAATGATGTTAATAATAATAATGTTAAAGGACGACCGTATTCTGTTGTTTGTTCACAGCGTTAGCGACGACATGGTTCAGTCGGATTTACAGCACAGTGAAATGAAACAATAAATCTTCTTTTATCTCTCTCTGGCAGTGTGTGGGTGAAGGCAGCAGGGAAAGTGGTGAGTGTGTGTGTATGTGATATATGGAGGGAGGCTGCTGTAGTAAAGCCTCTGCAGGTCTCTCAGTGCACTCAGTAACCTCAGCATCACACTGCAGAATCCTGACTAAACACCGACAACAACTCTACACACACACACACACACACACACGCACAACCTCAGATCAGTCCTGTTTGTCTCTGTTTGCATTTTCTAACAACATTTAGTGATTTCAGTCACATTCTGTACTCAGTGTCATGTCCATATAAGGAGTTCATGATCTGAGCCGGACATCCGTATAAGGAGATCCTGGTCTGAGCTGGACATCCATATAAGGAGATCCTGGTCTGAGCCAGACGTCCATATAAGGAATTCCTGGTCTGAGCCGGATGTCTATATAAGGAGCTGTGGATGTGGTTAATTGTCTACTTAATGAGATTTTGGTGGTGCCAAATGTCCATATAAGGAGTTCCTGGTCTGGGCTTGATGTCCATAAAAGGAGTAAGGAAATGGCCTAATGTACATATAAGGAGCTGTGGGTGGGACCAATGGTTCATATATGGATTTATGGGAGTGGCTGTAGGTCAATATAAGGAGCTGTGGGTATGAGCAAGATGTCCAAATAAGGAGATGCTGATATGTGCCGCGTGGATGTAGTTCTCGGTCTCTGGTTGGTCCAGACTGATTTATGTGATGACCTCACTGAGAGGGGGTGTGTCCTGTGGTTCTGCTGCAGCAGTATCTACACTGAGCTCATCTGGCATTTTCACAATGGATAAAACAATTGCATTGGACACCATCCAACACTTCAGACCAGTAGAGCAGAGGAGTGTGTGTGAGTGTGTGTGTGAGGGGGAGGAGTCTATTTAGACAAAACACTAAAACCAACATCAATCACATTATTAACAATGACTTTAATCTACTTTTTTCACTGAGATTCATTCATTTCAATAAATCACTCATTCATTCATTCACCCATTCACTCCGTCATTGGGCACGAGGCAGGGACACACCCTCTGCTCCTCTGGCCAGGCATTACATTAGTCCTAGTGGAACATTTCTGTGAAGATCTGATGGCATTCAGCCCCTACATCATCACTTCTGATGGTCACTTGGCATTGGGCGTGATGATGTTAGAATCATGTGCAGCTGCTCCAGAGCGTGTCCTGAAGGCTGTAGTGGGCCCTGTGGAGTGGCAGGACCGTCTGGTCATGAGGGAGGTCCAGGTTGTGAGTCTAGAACCCAGTTCCTCTGCAGCTCGGCGGAGTGTGTGATGGTAAAGTGCTGAGCGCAGAGCTGTGGGTCAGAAGTGTGAGGACTTTCTGCAGATTTGACAAAAGGAGGTGTGAAATATAACCGTCCTCTTCAGCAGACACTGTCCTCACTCAGAGACACAGAGAGAGAAGTGTTCCTCAGGACCAGCGTCCCCCTGCTCTGTCCATCACGTTCTCTGTGGACAGGACCCAGCCTTCATCATCTCTGAACTGACCTGCTTTACATCCCCCGCTGTCCCCTGCTCTAGCCCCGCCCGGCCCGGCCCCTGTGCTGTGTGTGTGGTCAGTTCCACCTTAAATGCTGCAATAGCATCAGGCACCTGAATGTAATTGATTCACTATTTAAGGTGGAAGTGGAAGGATTTACATCTAACTCCCGAGACCTCAGCTGCTGCTCGTGCTGTTTTCTGCTCGTTCTGAAGTAAAGGCCATAATCCACTGAAATTACCTTAAACTCAGAGAATACACTGGGGCTCTTCGAATTTAAAGAAGGAAACACTGACACCTGAAGGTCTCACAAAGCGTCATAGCCCTCCACCTGGAGCATGACTCTGAGAAACCTCAGCCTGCAGAGCCATGAAGGGCCCTCACACTCCCCACACATCCCAGTCACGCTTAGGGAACACTGCTGTGAGGATTTGGTGGTACTAGGTGGCCATAAGGGCAGCTCTGAAACTGAGGTTGTTTCGGCGTGTGTGTGCGTGTGTGTGTGTGTGTGTGTGAAGGCCACAGGGCTGTGTTGCTGTGTAAGTGTTTTGAGTCCAGAGCGCTGGGTATTTAAGGTGGAAGTCGTGTCTGTCTCAGAGTTGAGAAGATTAAACTGTGAAGGTGAGGACTGCTCTCTCTCTCTCTCTCTCTCTCTCTCTCTCTCTCTCTCTGTGTGTGTATCTGTACAGATGTGTGTACAGGTGTGTGTGTGTGTGTGTGTCTGTGCAGGTATGTCTGTGTGTACAGCTGTGTGCGCAGTTGTGTGTGTGTGCAGGTGTGTGTGTGTGTGGGAACAGTGTGTTTAGAGCAGTGATATATCAGTGTATATTGATTAATTAACGGTTGTTGTATTCTCTCACTGTGTGTGTGTGTGTGCAGATGTGTGTGTGTGTGGGAACAGTGTGTTTAGAGCAGTGATATATCAGTGTATATTGATTAATTAACGGTTGTTGTATTCTCTCACTGTGTGTGTGTGTGTGCAGATGTGTGTGCAGCTGTGTGTGCAGCTGTGTGTGCTGCTGACGGTCCTGTGTGTCCCTCAGGCTGGGGGCTGCAGAACGGGTCACAGTACAGAGTGTGACAAGCCTCCCTTCGTCCCGGGACACAACCTGGTGGGAGAGGTACGGTCTTTATTCACCGAGCCTCAGTAAATACAATCAAACAGCACCACAATGTTCACACAGGTCCCTCACCGCAATGCCTCTGTAGCCCCACGGCCCTTTGGACCCTCGCTAACCCTCTCCCCTCCGGACCTGCGGGGGTTAATCAGCAGTTCCTGTTCTCCTGGGAAAGGCTGCTCTAATGCGTGGAACATTGCTGTGAGGGTCTGATGGTATTCAGCCTCAGAAACTTCAGTGAGGTCAGAGTTATCCCCTCACTCCAGGGAACACAGTTCCACTGATCCACACGGCAGCGCTGTGGGCACTGGGCACGCTGGGCTCAGACTCATGTGCAGCTGCTACAGAGTGTCACGCTTTATTGGTTTCTATGTTATTAACTGTTTATAATATGTTTATGAAGAGTGTAGTGTATTTTAAAATGCATCTGTTTAACGCCTTTGTTATTAATAGTGTATTAATTGTGTAATTTAAATAACACTGTATTCGACTGTATTATTATTCTATAATTGTCTTATTAACAGTGTTAAATATTGTGGTCCAATCTGATATTAATTATGTTTTATTTATTGTGTTATTAGGTGGTAATTATAGCATTATTACTGTGTTAGTGTCTTAATAACTGTTTCACTGTTGTTATTAATTTAATAAAATAATAAATTGTAAATTTAATAATTAATTATTATTTACATTTATTGTTTTATTAATTATTAATTGATATTATTAAATGTTTGTGTTATAATTCCATTAGAAATTTAATTGTTAGGAATTGTGCTATTAACTGTATTTCTACTCTTTAAATGTTGTTTATTGTTATTAACCTTTTGTTATTGTGCTATTAACAGTGTAATTATCTGTGTTACTACTGTGTAAATACTGTTCATCGTCATTAACCCTTTGTTATTGTGTCATTACTGTGTTATTAAGGGCTTTAACGTGGTGCACATGAAGAGCACGGGGGCGTTTGTGGTGAATGTGAGGGACTACATGTCGGGGGGCCACAGTGGGAACTGTACGCTGTGTGAGAACCGGCTCCTGGGTGGGGAGCAGAAGGTTCCGGCAGCGGTCCAGGACTGGAGGGTGAAGGTCCTATGCCGGAGGGACATCAGCGCCACGGTGTTTGATTCCAGCACCTCCGCCCTCAGAGACGCCACGCAGTCCTCCTCCACCAGCTGGAAGGTGGGGCTCAGCATGGCGGGGTACGGCCTCTCGGTCGGAGGAACACACTCCAAATCAGCGCAATTCGCCAAGAAACACGCCTCAAAGGACAAGTTCTCCTACACCAAACACACCTTCTCCTGCACCTACTACTCGTGAGTTACACACACTCTACACACACTCTACACACACCCTACACACACTCTACACACACTTTACACACTCCTACACCAAACACACCTTCTCCTGCACCTACTACTTGTGAGTTACACACACTCTACACACACCCTACACACACTCTACACACACTTTACACACTCCTACACCAAACACACCTTCTCCTGCACCTACTACTCGTGAGTTACACACACTCTACACACACCCTACACACTCCTACACCAAACAAACCTTCTCCTGCACCTACTACAGAGTGACTGTCTGTGAGGAGTGTGGTGTGTTCTCTCTGTGTCTGCATGGGTTTCCTCCGGGTGACTGTCTGTGAGGAGTGTGGTGTGTTCTCCCTGTGTCTGCATGGGTTTCCTCCGGGTGACTGTCTGTGAGGAGTGTGGTGTGTTCTTCCTGTGTCAGCGTGGGTTTCCTCTGGGTGACTGTCTGTGAGGAGTGTGGTGTGTTCTCCCTGTGTCTGCGTGGGTTTCCTCCAGGTGACTGTCTGTGAGGAGTGTGGTGTGTTCTCTCTGTGTCTGCGTGGGTTTCCTCCGGGTGACTGTCTGTGAGGAGTGTGGTGTGTTCTCTCTGTGTCTGCGTGGGTTTCCTCCGGGTGACTGTCTGTGAGGAGTGTGGTGTGTTCTCTCTGTGTCTGCGTGGGTTTCCTCCGGGTGACTGTCTGTGAGGAGTGTGGTGTGTTCTCTCTGTGTCTGCGTGGGTTTCCTCTGGGTGACTGTCTGTGAGGAGTGTGGTGTGTTCTCCCTGTGTCTGTGTGGGTTTCCTCCGGGTGACTGTCTGTGAGGAGTGTGGTGTGTTCTCTCTGTGTCTGCATGGGTTTCCTCCGGGTGACTGTCTGTGAGGAGTGTGGTGTGTTCTCCCTGTGTCTGCGTGGGTTTCCTCCGGGTGACTGTCTGTGAGGAGTGTGGTGTGTTCTCTCTGTGTCTGCATGGGTTTCCTCCGGGTGACTGTCTGTGAGGAGTGTGGTGTGTTCTCCCTGTGTCTGCGTGGGTTTCCTCCGGGTGACTGTCTGTGAGGAGTGTGGTGTGTTCTCTCTGTGTCTGGGTGGGTTTTCTCCGGGTGACTGTCTGTGAGGAGTGTGGTGTGTTCTCCCCGTGTCTGTGTGGGTTTCCTCCGAGTGACTGTCTGTGAGGAGTGTGGTGTGTTCTCTCTGTGTCTGCGTGGGTTTCCTCCGGGTGACTGTCTGTGAGGAGTGTGATGTGTTCTCCCTGTGTCTGCGTGGGTTTCCTCTGGGTGACTGTCTGTGAGGAGTGTAGTGTGTTCTCCCTGTGTCTGCGTGGGTTTCCTCCGGGTGACTGTCTGTGAGGAGTGTGCTGTGTTCTCTCTGAGTCTGCGTGGGTTTCTTCCGGGTGACTGTCTGTGAGGAGTGTGGTGTGTTCTCTCTGTGTCTGCGTGGGTTTCCTCCGGGTGACTGTCTGTGAGGAGTGTGGTGTGTTCTCCCTGTGTCTGCGTGGGTTTCTTCCGGGTGCTCCGTTTTCCTCCCACACTCCAAAAACACACGTTGGTAGGTGGATTGGTGACTCAAAAGTGTCCGTAGGTGTGAGGGTGTGAGTGAATGTGTGTGTGTTGCCCTGTGAGTGGCGCCCCCTCCAGGGTGTATCCCACCATCCCAATGGTTCCAGGTTGGTTCTGGACCCACCGTGACCGTGAAATGGATAAGCGGTTAAATATAATGGATGGATGGATAAATACGCAATGTTAATATCTTAATGTATGTGTAATATTAACTTCATGGTGTGACTATGCTCACTTTGTGTTAATAGGATCTGCCAGAATTAAATTAAAGAAGTTATTTAATGCTGCTTTTAGCAGTGTTGAGACAGAAACTCATGTGTAACTCGAGCTGTTTAGTTTTGTAGCACTTTCGCTCTGTGTTTACTTTCATGCAGTTAGCGCTCTCCTGAATTTAGAGTCAGTTCCACCTTAATTAATGTAACTGTAACAGTAAAAATAAGCCAACACACTGTTTATCAATGCATGGAACACAAGCAGCTCTAGAGTAGATGAAAGGCATTACCTTATACTCATAGTGGCCCTGAGTGGTGATAAAAGGGGTCTCCCACTCAGACTTTTTAATTCTCACCAAGCTGTAGACTCTGGTGAAAAATCGGCTCCTTTCAATTGCCATAAATCTGCTGTAATTAGAGGCAGTGGATATGGGTTTATATCTGTGAACTCAAAGTTGAGTGAGGGGGTTTCGGCTTTGTGCAGTTCAGCTCAGCACGGCCCGACAGTGCACACCGACACTGTCGACGATTAAAACCTGTTCCTGAGAGAGAGCAGATATCAGCGCCTGCTGCTGGAGGAACAGAGTAGTTATGAAATAAGTGAAATAAGACGGTTCTGCTCTGTTTAGAAGCACAGCTTGCGCTAACAGACACTTGTGGTTTAACACACACCACAGCAGATGATTCTCCAGTGAAACTGAGGCTCAGATCACACACGTTTAGAGATAAAGCCTCACAGCTGTGAGCACAGAATTCGAGTGAAGGCTCTTCTGAGTGTTTTGTCTGTTTTCAGCTTCATTCCTCTCTGTTTTAATCCAAACCCAGCTCTAAACTCACACTGCCGGGGGGGGGGGGGGGGGGGGGGTTACTGGCTTGTGTTTTATCCCCCACCCATTTTCAAAGTGTGACATCAACAGTCAGTGAGCTCCCACAGCGCCCCAAAATTAAAATACCCTCCTCATTGAGAGAAACCATCCACATTTTTAAATACAACAGTATACTTTATTACCATTACACCGCCCAACCCTAAGCTGCAGTCTCTGTTACTCTTGAAGTTCTCTATAGGTTCATGGATCTGGTTAAAGTTACTACAGTAAATGATTTTAAAGAGAATAAAGATGCAAACGCTAAAAAATAGAAAGACGAGGGGAGAAGAGAGTAGACGGGTTACGAGACAAACACAGCAAAGGAGAGAAAAGAAGACACTGTAAAACATTTCACTGTAAAAAAAAACAGTAAATGGTTGCCAGGAACTTACTGTTAAATTAACGGTACGATACTGTGGTCAAAATGTACGGTTAACTACTGTTTTTTTATAAATACATGATATAACGGTAATTTTGTACATTTACAGTATGAAACCCTTAAATGAACGATATCATACTACTCTTAAAATGTAGATTTTTACTGTTTTTGCCCTACAGAATTTTCCTGTAATGTAAACAAGATTGTTTTCTTGTAAACAATCGAATTTTTACTCCTTGCTAATTTTACCAAAATGGCACTTTCAATCATGTGACACCAGGTACATCTGGGAAAATACTTGTTGGTTTATTGTATATTTTTGATTTCACACATTTGTGACTATTTTTTCACACAAGAAAATATAATTTAAACAAAAATATATATTTAGGTATAACAACATATAGCAACACAACCTTTCTTTGAATGTTATATCAACAAAAACATCTTTTTGTTTTGTTTATTTCACGTTTTTATAATCAGTCTGTGACAAAACATTCAACAGCCTAAAGAACCTGCAGCAAATTACAAAAACATAAACAAATAAATGAATAAATAAACACACAAAACTGTTGCTGCCATATTATAACACATTTTGTGTTCAGGCCCTGGTACAGACATTGATAACCAAATTCAAAGAATGCTATGCTATGTGTGTCTATGTGTATGGTGGTGGAGGTGGTGGTAGTGGTAGTGGTGGAGGTGGAGATGGTGGAGATGGTGGTGGTGGAGATGGTGGAGATGGTGGTGGTGGAGGTGGTGGAGGTGGTAGTGGTAGAGGTGGTGGAGGTGGTAGTGGTAGAGGGGGTGGTGGTGGTAGTGGTAGTGGTGGAGGTGGAGATGGTGGTGATGGAGGTGGTGGAGGAGGTGGTGGTAGGGGTGGAGGTGGTGGGGGTGGAGGTGGTGGAGGTGGAGGTGGGGGTGGTGGTGGGGGTGGAGGTGGTAGTGGTGGTAGTGGTGGAGCTGGTGGTGGGGGTGGAGCTAGTGGTGGTGGAGGTGGGTGTATTATCTGTACTAGCGCTTTAGCAATGATGGAGAGGGTGTTGAGGGTTGAGAGAGGAAAATGGCCGGAGTGAGCTCACTGACCACTGACTTATATGAAATCCCACTCAAACTCCATTAGTTTCCTGAAGAGAATGGAGACATTGCGATTAACAGTTATTTTGTTATGGGTGACTTTGCCCTGTCCAGCTTTTGAGCCCCTCTCTGGGTTTATTCCCACGAAGCGTCTGAAAATAATTACAGGTTAGGGTTGACATGTCGTGCATAAAAGAGGAATCACTGTGTAGCTCATTAAAATAAGTGTTAGCAGCTCAACTCTGTCTGAAGAACAAATTCACCAGGCTTACACAACATATTTACATATTACACACAGAAATGGACTGTATTAGACCTTACCAGTTTAGTCAGTAAGGGCTCTGAATTGAGTGTGAAAAAATCCCTCTGAATGAATTGGAGTGTACACGTGGCTTCTTCCTGACAGTGAAGACTGGAGATGTAGAATGTGGTCAACACCGGTCAAGAGAGCTGGCTGTGTCCCTCAAGACTGACCATCCAGTGTTCAATATGGCTGGATTACCCACTGTTGTCCGTTCTTATCCAGAATTAACCACCGACAGCAAAGATATTCTGACCATTTTGAGAATATTGTTTTTGTTAGGTCAAATAAACCCTTTAGAAACACACCAAGCAAAAACTAAATAGTCTTTAGAAATTCCTTTCCCCAAAACTGCAGAATGGAGCCAGCAGTAGTTGGTTTGACCAGTTTTTTTTTTTTTTTTGGTGCAAATTTTGTAAATGCTTAAAAACTAAAACAAAAATAAAAACAAACACCTGAATGCATAAATGCACCTGAAAAGCCTCAAAATTCAAATGTCCATTTATCACAGAACTATCTGAAATGGCCTAGGAGTCCTGTCCTCACGGCGTCTGAGATGTTTAGACAGCGAAGAGACCTCCAAACGTTAAAAGAATGAATCGAGATGAGGATATTGCTCCGCCCCTGCTCTGGTGGACAGTATTCACTTATTGCTGCTTTTTCAGATTTCTTAAGGCGGAACTTACTTAAGGTGGAAATGACAGATAACACTAACTGAAAGGAGCTTGAACTTAAATAGCACAAGTTACAGATGAATCTCTGAGGTAACAGTTAACAAAAACTTCAGCCACAAAACAAACCGTTTTTCCCCTCAAACATAGCGTTAACTTGATATCACCATCCTGCAAATGCTTTCAAACACCACTATCTATCTATCTATCTGTCTGTCTGTCTGTCTGTCTGTCTATCTATCTGTCTGTCTGTCTGTCTATCTGTCTATCTATCTATCTATCTGT